>NW_025813849.1:0-102040 GCF_021917145.1 Hypomesus transpacificus
TCTCCCCTGCTCTCTCTCTCTCCTGCTCTCTCTCTCTCCTGCTCTCTCTCTCTCCTGCTCTCCATCTCCCCTGCTCTCTCTCTCTCCTGCTCTATCTCTCTCCTGCTCTCTTTCTCTCCTGCTCTCTCTCTCTCTCCTGCTCTCCATCAACCCTGCTCTCTCTCTCTCCTGCTCTATCTCTCTCCTGCTCTCTCTCTCTCCTGCTCTATCTCTCTCCTGCTCTCTCTCTCTCCTGCTCTCTCTCTCTCTTTTGTTTTCTCTTTCTAATACTCAAGCTCTTCATTGCCTCCCTGTCTCCCTCCTCTGAGGGATGTTACGCAAGTAGGCTTCATAGAACATTTATGCCTATTCAGACGGTTGACTTATTCTAGCGTTCCTGTGAGGGGTTAGGGTTGGGTTAGGGTTGGGGTTATGTTAGGTTTAGGTTAGGGTTAGACACTGGTCTCAACTTTGTTGTTCGTCAAACGTCTCTGCTCGTTCTGTCTCATGCTCCTCTGAAGAATCAATATCATCACGCAGGCTCAACCTGTCAGTCTCCAGGACTTTAAGAACGAGATAAATGAGACACCTTCTGTATCGTGGACAGAATCTTGACTATCCTGTATCAGGCTACCTAGGATTCAAAATGAATTGCCCTATCATTTACTTTCCTCACTGAATAAATCTACAGTATGTTCATTTGCAACATGTCCTGTTATGAGAGAAGAAGCTGATCCATATTTTGTGATTTTTATGAAGCTAATACAAAATAGTCCTTGATCTAGGCCTCTGACAGCAGAGAGCCTTGCGATGTGGGCAGGCTTGAGAGAGGAGGAGTCTGAAGGAGGAAAGAGAAGAATTGGAGAGAGTCTGTTAACTGTGTAAGCAGCCAGCAGTAATGACACTATGTTGTGGTCACATCAAAAGAAGCAGTCTTTTCGTGGAATGCAGAACAGAGAACAACTGTGTTGAACTTCACAGAGAAACGGGAAGAGAAAGATAGAAAAATCAAGAATACTTTTTTTAAGACTTCAGGGTTAGTTGGCTGTGCTTTGAAATACTCATTTGAGCAATCCGGAACTGCATGTATTATTTATCAGAATGGCTCCCTCACCATTTGAAGCAGGTTCTGCTTTCGTAAGTCCCTTCTTTTTCACAAGTTGTCCTCCTTAAAAAACACTTTCAAAACAAACATGACTTTAAACCCAGCTCTGCAGACGTCTGGTTGCTTGTATTCAACTCATGTTCCTCTCCCTGTAATGGCTGGCAGTTTATTTAGCTTCTAGCTGGTAAACAGAACAATTACTGTAGAAAGAGACTGTCCCTCTGACTGGAAAACAAAACTGACCTTGCTAAGATAAAGGGGAAGGAAGCCATCTTCTCTGCTTGATAAAGCGAGCATTTCCCAACCGGCAGATGAATCAGGACGCAGCGGTGTGTCTGCGCTTTCATGTTCCAGAGCCGGGAATCTGAGCCAATCTTTGTGTTTGCTGTGGGTGTTAGGAGGAGGGCTGTGTGACAGTATTCTCTGGAGGATTCAAAGGAAATTTCCAACGCAGAAAGCGGAGCGGCGTTCAACATATTCATGCATATGCAGTTTTAATGAGACCATAATTAAAGTTAAATTAAAGTGTTCCCACGGCTCCATGATGCCAACTTCTGGGGAACTTTGGGATCAGTTAATCTTCATGAAACTTCCGTGAGGATGTGAAGAAATTGCAAGTTTCCTTTAATACGGAATGTGGTTATTTAGTTAGTTTTCCCTCTTTATCTCTGTCACTCTCTTGTTCTGTCTTAATCTTTCCCTCCTCCTCTCTGCCTCTCTCTTTTTAACTCCATGTGTATCCCTCTCTCTCTCCTTCTTCCTCTCTCTCCTTCTCCCTCGCTCCCTCCATCTCTCCCCCTCTCCCCCCATCTCTCCCCTTCTGCCCCATCTATCCCCCCATCTCTCCCCCTCTCCCATCATCTCTCCCCCCCTTCTTCCCTCCCCCTCTCCCCCCTCTCTCTGTCTCCAGTACCAAGGGACAGGGGGTGGAAGCCAGGGGGGCTCCTGTAACTCTCTGAAGACTCCGCTGTCCCCCTAACTCGGCCCAGGCCGACCCGTGAGGGAGCACCACCGCGGTGAGGAGCCATGGGCCCCGCCCAAACCAGTCTGGGGGGGGGGATCCGGACCGCTGAGAGGACCAGATGACCCCCCGCCCAGACCGCCACGGAACGGCTACCAGACACACCCACCGACGCCCGCTCTGCCGTTTAGACTGAGCAGTCTTTGCATGGGGAAAGCTGGTTGGGTTGAGTTGCATGTTGAGTGATCACATACTCGGTTTGTTTCTTTTCGGTTCGTGAAGGAAATCGATGACGGACGTGGGACGTGTTAACAGTTATGCTCTGAGCCTGAGTTTGAAGTAACCGTTTTTCTTGACGTACGTAGTCTTGCTACCTGTTTGTAATGGGGTGTGTCTGTCCCAGTGTTCTTTCAACCAGTCTAACTGCCTTCCATGTTCGTTTGGAAAGGAGATGGTGCATGAGGTCCTTGGTTTGGTGCGGTAACTTATGTTTGTTTTTTTTTACTTGATTCAATCGTTAAAAAAAATTGTTCCTGGAATAGAATGTGACGTTCTGTCAGTTGATCACATGACTTGCTGTGGCAATTAATTTCTAGACTTAGTACTCGTAAGTAAAAAAAAATGTCAAATGTTAACAATAAATATTTATTAATAAAAGAAAAAGGCTTCGTTATTGATATGCCATGTGCTAAAAACGATGAAGTGATGGTTCCTGCGAAATAAGCTTTGCCATCATGACCAGAAATAATACTGATAGAAAATTGATAGAATGAGGGTTTTCTTGATCTCCATTTGTTTTAGTATTGTGTGTGATTAGGGAGTGCTAAGGACCATTTCTATTAGACTAATTCTTCAGCATTAAAACAGCTGAGTTTCATTCCTAACCTTGTCAGGAAGTGACATAAATACAAGAAATAGATTTTAAAAAATCTGTCACAGAAAAACAGAATAAAGTGATAGAATGTACAAAAAGGTACGCAATTCATTAACATTACAGTCTGTGTGTGTGTGTGTGTGTGTGTGTGTGTGTGTGTGTGTGTGTGTGTGTGTGAGTGTGTGCGTGTGTGTGTGTATCTGTGCCCACATTATTATTCCTAATTCTAATTATTAGTATTAGGAGTATGTTTGTTTGTGTGAATCGTGATGAGGAGGTTAGTATGGGTGGGTGTCATTTGTTTGCAGCTTGTCGATTTGCCTGCTGTACAAGATTTGCATTTAACAAATCCAATCAATGAGAATGCACCCAAGCGGGTCGTCCTGGCAGGTTGGAATGATTGCAGCCAGATTGACAGTGTTTACTAACCACTCTAGACCCAAGTCCTCATACATGTCCTCTGCAAATGAACATCTGCTCCAAGCAGTTACACACCAGCTACCAACATGCTCTACACACATTCATCTAGCTTTGTCAAACCATGAATCACGATTCCTAATCACGTCTTCAAGATGTCACTAAAGATTGGGCTTCCAGTGTTTTGGATCACAGCCTACATGCAGTCAAGGCATCCCAATATTCTGACAGTTATGGACTGTGTCTACAGATACTGTGTCTATAGATACTGTGTCTATAGATACTGTGTCTATAGATACTGTGTCTACAGATACTGTGTCTACAGACACTGTGTCTATAGATACTGTGTCTACAGATACTGTGTCTACAGACACTGTGTCTATAGACACTGTGTCTACAGATACTGTGTCTATAGATACTGTGTCTACAGACACTGTGCCTAAAGATACTGTGTCTATAGATACTGTGTCTACAGATACTGTGTCTATAGATGTTGTTTCCTGTGCTTGTGTGTGGAGTCGTCCGCTTCAAAGCTGATTGGTTATTGAGCCAGTCTCTTGTTGTTTGGTTTGCTGCATGTTGGGTAGCTAAATTAGTCCTCTGACGCAATTCATTGATTGGCTGGCTGGGGGTGCTGATCAGCGGTGATTTGCAGTTGTCACTGCACTGTCATGTAGTCTGGTCTGCAGCGCTGTGGTACAGGATACTTCCTGTCTTCAGTCTGTCAGCCAATCAGATGGACACATTCTTGTCTGTTACCCCTGCGACAAAAAGCTTGGGCCCCCTTGTGGCCCCCCCTAAACGTAGAGACAGCTATAGACCCTGCAGCTATAGACCCTGCTGCTATAGACTCTGTAGCTATAGACCCTGCAGCTATAGACCCTGCTGCTATAGACTCTGTAGCTATAGACCCTGCAGCTACAGACCCTGCAGCTATAGACCCTGCTGCTATAGACTCTGTAGCTATAGACCGTGCAGCTACAGACCCTGCAGCTATAGACCCTGCTGCTATAGACCCTGCAGCTATAGACTCTGCTATTTAAGACTGCTGCTATAGACATGGTAGGCAGCTATAGACCATATGCTCTACTGGTTGGATGGAGTGTCAGTAGTTTGCCAGTTGAATGGAACTTTATTATACTGCTACGAGCTTCATAAGTAGATAAGGCCTTCTGCCATTGGCTGCAGTGAAGCAGACTGTTTCTGTAGCTGTGGATGGTGGAGGTGTGCAGATTAATAATTCAGTTGTCATTAGCATGCGCAGTGTCACAGGTCTCCTCTTGTGTCTTAATGACAGCTTGCCTGTGGTCTCTGTCTGTCTAACAGCCCCGACCCGCTCCACCTACACCTCCCATTACTGTGTGTGTGTGACCGTGTGTGTGTGTGTGTGTGGCCATGCGTGTGTGTGCATATTTTAGTGTGCTTGTGTGCATATGGTAACAGATTAAGAATGTGTGCACATATCGAGCACACGTGAGCATCATGCTGTGTGTGGATGTTTGCATGCTAGTCTTTGTTGGGATTAAAGGGTGTGTATGTTCATAACAGGTACCTGCACATGTGTGTGTGCATGCATGCGTGTGTGGATGATTGTGTGTGTGTGTGCATGTTGGACCTGTGTGTGCATGTCAGTGGGTGAGCATTCATGCTTCACTATGCAGCTTTGCGAGGCTGGGGTGTGTGTGGGCGGCGAGGAGTGTGTGTGAACGTGGGCGCTCGTTAAGAGCTTGTTAGCGTGCTGAGTGAGTGACACACTAACGGCCTGCTATAGAGAGCCGTCCAAGTGTCGGCGGACCTGTTTGTCTCCCACGAAGCGAGCTCTCTTATTCCTCATCATCTCCCTGGATGAAACGCGATCATCCACCTGAAACGCTGCACTTGTCCGCAGAGCCGCGAGGCGGTCTACGCAGACCGCAGTCTTTGACCAGAACGAGCACCACAGCGCAGACACGAGAGGAACCGGCAAAAAAAGAAGCTGTTTGTCCCCGTTTGAGAATTCATAAGCGAATTATGCAAACAAGAAGCACTCAATCCACAACAGATCGGTGTTTTGTCTGGCTACAGAGGTTGTGCACTCAGACTGCGGTGAATCACCGTGACCAGAGGAGCTCTCCGCACCAAACCGTCATCATTCTCACCGTGTCCCTGGCTGGCCTGGGGCCATCTGCTCTGGCTGCACACATCACTTAATAGATGACAGCTTTATGCATGCACAGAGGCTGGTGGTGTATGAAATAGGTGAAAGATGATTGGAGAGAAAAGAAAGAGAGAGAGAGAGGGAGAGAGAGAGAGAGAGAGAGAGAGAGAGAGAGAGAGAGAGAGAGAGAGAGAGAGAGAGAGAGAGATAGTGAGAAAGAGAGAGAGAGAGTGAGAGAGAGAGAGAGAGAGAGAGAGAGAGAGAGAGAGAGAGAGAGAGAGAGAGAGAGAGAGAGAGAGAGAGAGAGAGAGAGAGAGAGAGAGAGAGAGAGGCAATACCTTGACGTTTTTCCAATGAAGTACTGAAATTGGCAATTGGAGGTAATTGAATGGTGAGAGTGAGAAAGAGAAAGATAGTGAGAAAGAGAGAGAGAGAGAGTGAGAGAGAGTGAGAGAAAGAGAGATGTTGATGGAGGGGCTGGGATGCCGTTGGATAAAAAAAGAGAGAGATAGTAAGAGAAAAATAAATCAATAATCCTATCTTCACAGTGCAATTACCTCAAAGTAAACCATTGGATATTTGGGCGTCAGGTATTTGGCATTCACTGGCAGAACTCTGCACTACCTCCATACTGCGTTACACCTTGGTAAGAGACAGCCACAATAGTCCTCATGAGAAGTGCAGGCCTACAGGCTCCCAGCAGTATGGGGTTAAGACACTGACATACGGTACCAGGTCACCCTGGAGGGAGGCTATGTGGCCAGCAGGTGGAGACAAAGCCCAGACCTACTGAGCTCCAGTCTTCCTAGTTGAACGTGGGACTAATGACACACACCGGAAGCAGGTTTGGGTAATTAGCTAAAACCCATGTAATGTGATGATTGGAAGAGGCATTACAGGAAAGAGATTCTTCTCCCAGGACCACGGGTATGCCTCTGCTCGTCTGCACATAAAGAAATCCTTTACTGATTGAAAAAAAAACGTTTTACCAATCAAACAAAATAAGTGGACACTATACGTGGAAATGGGCAACTTATTTTACTCTCCAGAGCTTTAAATCATTTGATTATGAAGTCTATGAATATCAAGCAAGCATGCCTATTTCACCTGGGGCACAGGCACGCTTTTTCCTTGCTGAAGATAAATTTCTTGCAGCCACTGTACCATGGGAATTCAATGGGTATTCCTAATTATTATTAATTAGTCCTATGATGCTCATGAAACCATAATCAATTAATGATTTTATTTTTTCAAAGCTTTCATTGATTAATTAATTACTTTATGAATTGTGTTAATTAAAAGTTGATGTTGACTGACTCTAGTCACTGAAGCTGAAGTACTTCCTGTTTGATGTGGTATTTTGTTCTGATTGGATGTTTCTTCCTGTTTACACTTCCTTGATTTTAACTGCTGTAACTGTTCTCTTCTACCTGATTAAACGTTTTCACTCTGAAGAATGTAGTTAATTTAATCAGATGTTTCATAATGTTTGATGGCGTTGTCCACACGAGACATCTGAACACACACATATCTATACATATGAGTGGATCATTTATTATGTCTATGAATGTCTTTCTGGCTATTGGCTATTTTCAATTTGCTATTGGCTATTTTTGTTTTGATTGGTAAATAAAAGGCTTGAGAGTTAATATGGTTTGTTTGTGTGTTGCACTGCCTCAAACTCGATTCTGCTCTGACAGCTGCTCAGACCTCTCTCCTCAGACCCCTCAGACCCCTCAGATCTCTCTCCTCAGGCCCTTCAGACCTCTCTCCTCAGGCCCCTCAGACCTCTCTCCTCAGGCCCCCCAGACCTCTCTCCTCAGGCCCCACAGACCTCTCTCCTCAGACCCCTCAGACCTCTCTCCTCAGACCCCTCAGACCTCTCTCCTCAGACCCCTCAGACCTCTCTCCTCAGGCCCCCCAGACCTCTCTCCTCAGACCCCTCAGACCTCTCTCCTCAGACCTCTCTCCTCAGACCCATCAGACCTCTCTCCTCAGACCCCTCAGACCTCTCTCCTCAGACCTCTCTCCTCAGACCCATCAGACCTCTCTCCTCAGACCCCTCAGACCTCTCTCCTCAGACCCCTCAGACCCCTCAGACCCCTCAGACCTCTCTCCTCAGACCCCTCAGACCTCTCTCCTCAGGGCCCATCAGACCTCTCTCCTCAGACCCCTCAGACCTCTCTCCTCAGGCCCCTCAGACCTCTCTCCTCAGACCCCTCAGACCTCTCTCCTCAGACCCATCAGACCTCTCTCCTCAGGCCCATCAGACCTCTCTCCTCAGACCCCTCAGACCTCTCTCCTCAGGGCCCTCAGACCTCTCTCCTCAGACCCCTCAGATCTCTCTCCTCAGACCCCTCAGACCCCTCAGACCTCTCTCCTCAGACCCCTCAGACCTCTCTCCTCAGGGCCCATCAGATCTCTCTCCTCAGACCCCTCAGACCCCTCAGATCTCTCTCCTCAGGCCCCTTAATAATCTTCAAAGTGAAACGTTCTAAGATGTAGTTTTTTTATTAACTCTTGAATTTACAGCTCATGCCTTTTCTTTACCAGTTACATTACATTACGTTTACATACTTTACCAATCAAAACATGAAAATAGCCAATAGCCAGAGATACATTTTGATACATTTCATAGGAACAATAAATGATCCACTCATAATTATGCATTCAGATTCTCTTTACTGCATCAATACTAATGAACCAGCAGTGTGGGTTCTTCTGTCACACCTGGAAGGACTTTAGCAGGAAGTCACCCTGGATGCTGATGAAGTCGATGTCCATGTCCGTCCGTTTGGTAAACGTGATTGTTTTATTGGGGAGATATATCTTGAAATTACACTTGTCTTCCAGCTTTATAACAATCTGTGGAGGGTTTTACAGTATTACTACCCCCATAACGTCACTGGAGTTTAAAAATGCCATTAAACAACAACTTTTTGAACAGCTTCCTGTTTCAAACAAAAGCTTTCATGCTTTTCCCTCCATCATACTGCAAGCTCTTACCCAGAAATAGGTGCCCCTCTCCAGGGTGTTTGGAAACCTCTCCTCATGTGGGTACCAGTTCCCACCAGTACATGAGTTGAGCACAAATATGGGATCAGATGGATCATCCCACCTGGGGCTAAAGGACAGTGCAATATTCTTAGGATCACTACCCAGGTCTATTGCAAACCTGAAAGAACAGAACATGGGCTTTGAAATCACTAACAGATGTACAACTCAGTCAAGTGTACAGTCTCTCAATAGGATGGGTTTCACACAAAACCAACATGCAGGTAGGCTGTTTAAGAATATAATGTGGTAAAGTAAAGGTTAATTTTGTTGACTTTTACAGGTTGTTTACATGACCTCTTATCATTTCTTACCTTTTACAATCAGCAGGGATCTCTCCTAGCACTCTCAGTTCTTGTCCAATTGCCAAGTCCTGACTCTTTAGCTCCAAATACTGGAAACAGGAATGTGTTATGTGTAGACTTTTTAATTTCTAGACATATTGTGTTCCCCACTATATTCTAAACACCATGTGTACAAATAAAAAACCCTTACCATGATGTCACTGATGTTGATGTGCCTTGAACATGGGGTGTGTTTGCCATGGTGAGAGAAAAGTATTATTAAAAAATGTATATCGTTTTTTATAACAACTGTTTTTTATGGTTATGCATGAGCTCTTTTTACTGTGAAGTCAATGTTAATAAACTCTCAAAAAAGTCCCAACACAATATTGATCGAAATATAATACAATTGAATTAATACAAATGAATACAAATACAGAATCAGCTGATGTCTATCTGTGTGTCTGTGGTTGTGTTGGCAAAGAGTTCAAATTAAACATGGCCAGATGTCAACCCTCGTCTTAGAACTCACCTGTGGATGAAGTCTTCTTCTGAGATGGAGGTGATGCTGAGTGCTGATGTGAGGAGTAGAGAGAGATCTCAGTTATATATACACCAGGCTGGAGGAGGGAGGGTCAGTAATGTCCTAACCTGAACAATGGCCTTCATGAGAACCTCTTGATACATACTCCTTTTACATGAGTCATACATTTTCAAGGAAATAAAAAAAATTACAATGCTTTCCCATGTTAAGCTTTCTTAATGGATGAATCAGTCAAATTTCTACAAATGTATTTATTTTCTCATACATTTTCTCATAATTATGAGATAGTTTCTCTTAATTACTGGATAAGGTGTCTAATTTGTTTTGTTAATGAAACACTCTTCCATAATAGAAGGCTACAACAACTTAAAAGAATGTGTGAGTGTGAGAATGTGTTCTGCTATTGTAGGATACTTGACAAGAAACAATAGGGGAGGAGGACAACCAAAAACAAAACTCCATTTGCGATTATGAAGAGAAGAAATCTTTCTTGGTCCACACACATTCGTGCAGCACACACACACTCCTCTTTCTGGTGTCGTTACGTAATACTTCATATTAGCAGCATCAGCAGGCCAAGTCCAAGTGGTCATATGGTCCTGCCAGGGACCCTGGTAAATGGACGGCATTTAACGGCACCTCACGGCACACCCAAAGCACCTTCCAGTTGCCTCTCATCTGTTCTTGCTTTTCTTTTCAAGTTTAAGTGTGAGCACAGCCCAAAGATTAGGTCACTAGGTAAAAATGTTGTGCCAGTAAAAATATGCAGAACAAAATTCTATCCTGCCAAGGTGAGATGACCATGGCTCAGGGAAGGTCACCCGCTAACTGCCAGGTCGGTGGTTCAATCCCAGATTCCTCCTGGCCATGTGTGGAAGTGTCCTTGAGCAAGGCACTGAACCCCAAGTACTGGCACAAAATGTTTACCTAGTGACCTAATCTTTGGGCTGTGCTCACACTTAAACTTGAAAAGAAAAGCATGAACAGACTTACATTGACAGGACAAACAGAACATCATCACTCTCTTTCTCTTTCCAACACACAGTGTATTTATCCAGCTTATAAAACGATATCTCAAGAGTACATTTCCATTGTCTGGACAAGCCAAATATTAACAAGTATTCACTTCCTCTTCAAGGAAAGGCGTGAATGGCCTGGCGTTGCTTCACTTTAAATATAGGCCAGTTTCACCTTTTATTCACTCAGCTGAAGCTACATTTTTCCATTTGGCCCCCCCAAACAAATCTCCAAAACGCTACAAAGTGCAGCAACTATTTTAGGACGAGAAGTGCGTATAAGTAAGTATTAGTAACACAGTCGTTAGCGTCAAGCAAGGACTGAAAAACTGTAGAACTCTTGTAGATCTGTTGAGAAATACTAGGCTAATTGATTCCTCAACACTGGTGCACTGTCACTGAAGTGTGGAAAGCGGTAGGATGCAGTGGAACACACACCATTCCATTATTGTTCAGAATATGACAATATTCAGAATTGTATATGGCCAAGTCAAAACCCTATTTGTTTTGATATGTACAGGTGTGCATGCTCTCTGCAAGGCCCACTACTGTTACCTCACGTAGCTTATATAGTAGGGGTGTAACAAAGTCTTTTTAGCAATTATCATTGTGATTAAGTTAACAGGGTAAACTGGCCAAAATGGCAGCTTGGATAGTGTGTGATTCTTTACCCTGCTCCTAGGCCCACTGTCAGGGGGGTCAAAGGTCACAGAAGACCCCAGGACCAGGCCCAGGGGGGGGCCATGCAGGGGTCTGGTGGGGGGGGGGTTATATGGTTACAATACTATGCACATTCATTGCTGCCAGGCAACCAATTTTTCTACAAGCTGCCCCCCTATCCATAATTCCTAATAGCTGGCCTACCCTACTCTATCTAAAGGGGAGTCAGGTGGCTGAGCGGTTAGGAAATCAGGCTAGTAATCTGAAGTTTGTCAGTTTGATTCCCGGCAGTTCCAAATGACGTTGTGTCCTTGGGCAAGGCACTTCATCCTACTTGCTTTGAGGGAATGTCCCTGTACTTACTGTCAGTCGCTCTGGATAGAGATAGAGCAAGGGGTCCTAGGGACCAGGGTGGGAAACACTGATTAAGGCCACTACTGCAGTGCCCATTTGTGCAGTTTTTACAGCTAGGGCCCCTATACATCATCTTACTATAGAAGTACTCTATATACGTATAATAGGACAATAGCATGGTTAAGATCTCCCCTGGACTGTTCATCGCATTTGATAAAAACATCTGCTAAATTTATTGTTGTTATTATTAGGTAGATTTTGTGTCAGAGCAAGAGGAGACCAATAGGAGACCTATATTGTATGGTTACTTAGGTGATAGTAGTAGTGCAGTAACCTGAGAAGGGATTACAGACAGATTGGAGTGGTCAATGTCGATTTATTTGGGCTCTTATAATACCAGACTCACCATCAGCGCTTCCATATGTTTTTACTGTAAGTAATAGGTGGACTTTAGTCCTCAACAACTGAGGTAATGTGAACTGAAAGTTCATATTAGTGTTAGACCACTGGTGCACTCTGCTGGCAAGGTGCAACATGGTACCAAACAATTAGGACTAGTTTCCCGCAGTTAATTTTTACGTACGAGATGTTTTTCATGATTAATATTTGATTGGAAGGATACCTTGCACCACAAACAATGTAAATATTTGGCAAAAAAGTTTTATAGCATTTTACCACTATTTAATTTGTCTTAAAGTATTGGATTAAATAAAAAATAAATATCATACGATATAACTCTGAAAAAGCGTAAATATTTTGAGAAATAATTTATTTTTCAATTTCAAAAACACAAAATGTGAAAGATGGATCATGTACAAATGTATATCTATCAGGGGGGAACTGTGAGGGCCCTCTAAGCCGTCAGAGAGGGCCTAATATATATCCAAATATATATATATATTTTTAAATTAATCTGTTCTCATTTTATTTGAATCATTTAAGTCATAATTTGACATTCTAAAGACAGTGTTTCTGAAAATAAACCCTTCAATCCTGCCTATTCAGTTTGTGTTGGAATGTGAGGAGAGAAAAAATCCTCTTTTGTTACCCTATCAGAATTTTGCAGCCTCCGTTGTTGGAAGGAAAATGCTATGCAGCTCTGTGATTGGTGGTCCAGCTATGAATTTAAAGAAGGCCAGTTTGAAAGACTAATTTCCTTTGACGCTAATATTGACCAATCATATCTTCCCTCTAAATGGGTTGGCTTTGTTATCGCTAACTTCATGCAATCACAATCAAGGCTGCCAACTGTCACGCATTGGCCGTGTGACCGACACACGCATTTCAACTAGTTCACACGCCACACCTTGTATTTCTCACGCTTAGAAAGCAACGCCAACCAAGTAATCCTGCCAACGTTGAAAACAGTAATGGAAGGGGGCAAGGGTGCAAACACACGTGAAATGTCGTCTCGTTGGCAAAAAAAGAAAAGTTGGCAGCCCTGTTTGAAGCAGATAAACTAGCTAGCTCTGATGCTTGTGTGTAATGCTCTAATGCTAATGCTTGCTAGCTAGCTCTAATGCTTAGCTTGTTCGTTCACTTCACAATGGAAGTCGCTAGGAGGACATTAACAATTATCGGACATTTTAAATTAAAAGTTGCATGACCCAGCAATCCACCAATTATTTCCAAAAGGCCACCAAGTCACACCAAAGCTGTCCTAAAATCAAGATGTCATGCCTCCTCTCTTGACAATTCTGCTTTGATGACCCCCCCATCAACCAATTCATCCAAAAAGACATAAGAATGGACTTCGTTTTCAAGAAAAGATCATCAAAGGTAGGCCATGTTATTTAAAAACCTTTCGGCCGCCGTGCCAACTGATTTTCTTCCGGCCGCCGTGCCACTGTTTAGTAGCCCTAGCCTAGCCTATATGTTCAAGTGTTGTGAACGAGCAGAATGACTCGTCAATCTTTAGGCTAAATTGATCAACATAACGTCATTATGCACAATGACCGTAAAGAGTGCAGCAAAGGCTGGCTCAAATAGTGCGTACTGACCAACACAATTTCATGTAGGCCTAATGCTGTGTGCACGCTGTATCGTGTTTTTTTCAGACGAGTAATTGGGGTCAGAGTGCCAAGGTTTAAGAGTCACGGTTCTCTACTGCTTTGTGCATCTGATGCAACGGATGTAATAACAGAGAATGCTGTGTCGTTGTTTCTTCATTCCATTCATCTGACCTGTTCTCAAAGTTTCCTTGGCAAACTTTGTCAGGTCATCTCAAGTTCACCCTACTCTGTGTTTTGTACCTCAAAGAAAAAGTAGATGTGCTTTAAAATAATTTCTTCACTGTTTCTCTCTATCTTTCTACCTTACACACACAAACACGCACACAAACTCAAATGCCCCCCCCCCCCCCCCCCCACACACACACACCACCACCACAACCAAGTCCCACCAAAGCTGTCCAACAACAATCAAGATATCATGCCTCCTCTCTTGACAATTCTGCTTTGATGACCCCCCCCCATCAACCAATTCATCCAAAAAGACATAAGAATGGACTTCGTTTTCAAGAAAAGATCATCAAAGGTAGGCCATGTTATTTAAAAACCTTTCGGCCGCCGTGCCAACTGATTTTCTTCCGGCCGCCGTGCCACTGTTTTGTAGCCCTAGCCTAGCCTATATGTTATATTGTTGTGCAGAATGACTGGTCAATCTCTAGGCTAAATATACCAACGCAACGTCATTATGCACAATTACCGTAAAGAGTGCAGCAAGGGCTGGCTCAAATAGTGCGTACTGACCGATACAATTTCATGTAGGCCTAATGCTGTGTGCACGCTGTATCGTGTTTTTTTCTGATGAGTAATTGAGGTCAGAGGGCCAAGGTTTAAGAGTCACGGTTCTCTACTGCTTTGTGCATCTGATGCAACGGATGTAATAACAGAGAAAGCTGTGTCGTTGTTTCTTTATTCACTATTCATCTGACCTGTTCTCAAAGTTTCCTTGGCAAACTTTGTCAGGTTATCCCAAGTTCACCCTACTCTGTGTTTTGTACCTCAAAGAAAAAGAAAGTAGATATGTGCTTTTGTAAAATAATTTCTTTACTGTTTGTCTCTATCTTTCTATCTTACACACACAAACACGCACACAAACTCAAATGCCCCCCCCCACCCACACACACACACCACCACCACCAAGTCACACCAAAGCTGTCCAACAAACAAGATGTCATGCCTCCTCTCTTGACAATTCTGCTTTGATGACCTAGCCATCAACCAATTCATCCAAAAAGACATGAGAATGGACTTTGTTTTCAAGAAAAGATCATCAAAGGTAGGCCATGTTATTTAAAAACCTTTCGGCCGCCGTGCCAACTGATTTTCTTCCGGCCGCCGTGCCACTGTTTTGTAGCCCTAGCCTAGCCTATATGTTATATTGTTGTGCAGAATGACTGGTCAATCTCTAGGCTAAATATACCAACGCAACGTCATTATGCACAATTACCGTAAAGAGTGCAGCAAGGGCTGGCTCAAATAGTGCGTACTGACCGATACAATTTCATGTAGGCCTAATGCTGTGTGCACGCTGTATCGTGTTTTTTTCTGATGAGTAATTGAGGTCAGAGGGCCAAGGTTTAAGAGTCACGGTTCTCTACTGCTTTGTGCATCTGATGCAACGGATGTAATAACAGAGAAAGCTGTGTCGTTGTTTCTTTATTCACTATTCATCTGACCTGTTCTCAAAGTTTCCTTGGCAAACTTTGTCAGGTTATCCCAAGTTCACCCTACTCTGTGTTTTGTACCTCAAAGAAAAAGAAAGTAGATATGTGCTTTTGTAAAATAATTTCTTTACTGTTTGTCTCTATCTTTCTATCTTACACACACAAACACGCACACAAACTCAAATGCCCCCCCCCACCCACACACACACACCACCACCACCAAGTCACACCAAAGCTGTCCAACAAACAAGATGTCATGCCTCCTCTCTTGACAATTCTGCTTTGATGACCTAGCCATCAACCAATTCATCCAAAAAGACATAAGAATGGACTTTGTTTTCAAGAAAAGATCATCAAAGGTAGGCCATGTTATTTAAAAACCTTTCGGCCGCCGTGCCAACTGATTTTCTTCCGGCCGCCGTGCCACTGTTTTGTAACCCTAGCCTAGCCTATATGTTTTTGGGGTCAGAGGGCCAAGGTTTAAGAGTCACGGTTCTCTACTGATTTCTATAGACCTCTTTCTTTTTGGTTTGTGGAAGTGTTGAACCGTCGGATGAAAACAGATCTACAATAGTAGATCTTAAACTGTTTAATTCACCATTAGAGTACAACAAACCATAATAGAACAAACAACTCTGACATCGCTAAAAAAATTCTTAAATCATTTAATAATTTTTTTACATTCATTTGAAAATCTAAATTCATCCCAACAGTAGGGGGTGCAAATGCATCCCCTGCACCCGCGGTAACATCTCCTATGTTCACTCTACCATCTTCCATGAGGATGTGGCACAGTGTTTTCTATCATACACAAACAAGGCCATTTCTACCATATGGGCAATCTGGGCACGTGCCCAGGGGCCGACATAGAAACAGTCTACACAAGGCTTGCTCTGCCCTCAATCTTAATAATTATCCAACCAGAATACAATAAAAGTTGTTTACCTAAAATGAAGTATCATGATTGTCTGTTGTATGAGTCAGTTTGATGACTGGACAGGTAATGATTGGGAACAGGCCACTGCACTGCAGACTGGCTCATGATAAAGATGGGTGGGCATAGAGCCGGTGCTTTACATCGTACTGATTCAAGATCAGTTTTTCTGACAGAGTTGAGATTAAGCACGAGCTCATCATGAGCTTCAGTGCCCAGGGGCCCTTTGGGGTAGTAACCTGGCCTTGCACACACATGATGGAAAATGTTCATATTGGACTTTGGACTAGAAATTATTCCAACTTAAGTTCCACGATCATGCAAAGGATCACAATAACAGTGGTCAACTGGCATCTCCTGGTAAGTGCCTGTATATGTGTGAGAGGGAGAGCGTGCAAGTGTGTGACAGAGTTTGTGTTGATAATGATTTTAAATTCGATGGAAAATGATGCCAGTGTAATGTAATCCCAGTTTCATACTGAGGCTCTATGTACTTGTACATATTTATTTTTTATGTTTTAATGTTTCGATAATTCCGTTGTACTAATATTGCTAAGAGTGAATTCGTTTTTTTCGGGTTACAGGTGGGAAAGTATAGCCTGGTCCTAAGCAGACTCTCGTACATTTCATTTGTACAGAGAGTCTGGCCTCGCTCTATTGACAAGCGTTGACTTCCTTGTAGGCGGGTACTCTGTTGAAGTTGAACTATTGGATCTGCCTAGAGCCACTCTGATCTGCCATAACCAATCGCTAGCGTTCGCCTTAGCCAATTCCTTCACCAATACTGTAACAGAGCTAGCTGCCGCAGCTGGAAAATCAAACTTTTCCCGAACCCCTTGGGGAGAAGGGCCACAACATCATGGCCACCAACAAAACCTGTTGGATATTCGGCAGCGTTGCCACAACGGACCGAATGGCTAAGCTCGCACTCCGCCGCCATTACGGAACTACAACACAATTAGCCACTCCCTCTGTTCGCTGATTGGCCAGTTGAAAATCAACCTGTGAAATCTGACTTGCGTACCTCATGGCCAGACCGAGAACAGAAGCAAAATCAAAATTGAGCGGAGCCAGGCTATGGAAAGTACGGGTCTTGCGCGGAGAGAAACAGTTCTGAAAAGAAAGAAAAAATAAAATATTGATTACTGAGTCATTGTTTTGAGGAAATAGAGAGGAGTACAATTGCAAATGTTGTTCCAGATTTTTATTTTATTTTGCGGTTGGCTAGACTAACCGAAGCACAGTCCCCTCCACTACGGTTGGAGAACTGTAGCTACCCCGGCTGTGTCCTTCCCTTCTATTTTTTGGTGATAATTGACTGATTGATCCATTTAACTGATTGAACCATCGTCTACAATGTAGCTACTAGTTTCCCTGTGTACTGGAGTGGAGTGCAGACTTGCCATAACACCATCACTTTCTATAGTTAATCGGGATATCGACCTCTTGTGAGAGACTGAACAGAAAGAAGAAACCTTGCTACAACTGGTAAGACAAGTGCCTAGTCTTGCATTTGATTTATTTATTTATTTTGTCTACACGGGAGCGATTTGCCAACCATTTGGACCTGAACAGATCACTTTTGGATCCGTAAGGATCTTGTCAGTTTTGACAGACTGTGTTGTATGTTATAGACCAGTCATTTTATAAAAAAATTTAGGACAAATTGCAACCAAAGCAAACTCAACTGATTTTGTATCCTCAAAATGTCTTAAGGAGAAAAAAGCCCAGAAGAATAATATTTTTGGGGAATGTTTTGAAAAATACCTAAATATAGCCTATTCATGTGCCCATTCATTCTTTTTTCTCACGTGAATAGGGTAAAAATGTTAACCTTTAGATATCATGAAAATTACTGACTTAAGTACTTATATCAAGACAGACAGTGTCTTGATGTTAGAAAAATGTATGAGCATTTTTTTTAAAGTTGTTTGTTAACATGGGCAAACGGGTTTCAGTTCTTCATGCTTTATACAAAGTGGAATTAATCCACATAATCAGAAAGAGGAAACTCACGAGACAAACCCGTTTTTTCGTGGTCAGCATAATTTTTGTTTTTCATCACTTACTCTCGTCTAGGATGGGTTTTCTTTGTGGTTTAGTGAAAAGACACACAACACTGTATAAGAAAACGGAACAGAAATTAGTTTGAATAGGAAGTGTGTCAAAACAAATCTAAAGTACTAGAACCCAAGTCTGCTACTGACCACAAACGATTGAACTGTAGTGTAAGCACAGAACTTAAACACACACACACACACACTCTGCCACCTGTTACCGAACAGGTCAGTGAATAAACTCCAACTTTAAAACAGTGTGAAAATGTAGGGATGTTCTGCTCTTAACTACAAACAGACAGGTTGTTTCTTTTTCTGACAGAAGAAGCAGCTACCACATCATGTGATGGTGACTGCTGACATCACTGTCTCTGGACTGTTCTTTGACATACCTGGCACTGGGTCAAGTCTCACTGTCGGGCTCCAGTAAAGTCCAGTTCTCTGCTGCCCCCACCCCTTGGCACATGTACTCACACACTTAAATACTCACACACGTCTGCCTGGTGAGTATAAGGCAAGTTCAGAGCTTAAAAGGAGGTGAGAAGATGCTGAGATTCATCATTGGTTCACCATAAACAGGTAAGACTTAACTTTTTGGTTGCGGAAATCTTTCTGTGTTATTCAATTATGAACTTTGGGTTGTGTGAAAGTTATAAATTCAATTCAATATATATACAATATGTATTTAAGATATACTGTACAGATATACTCTAATAAAAAACTCAGAACATCAAACTAGTTTTCAGTTGCGAAAGTCTTTCAATCTGTGTTATTCAATTTAGAACTTTAGGTTGTGTTGAAAGTTATACGTTTAATTCAAGTTATTGTTGTAGCATGAAATTGATTGATTATAGATCATATAGGCCAGTATGTGGGGATGTCCAGAAGTAAGGGAGAAGGTCGAGGTTTGAATGATATTGTCTGTCCAGTAGTATCATGTCCCTGACTAATCTCATAGCAAGGCGTCATGAGTTGAAAACAACACTTTCCATTGGCACAGAATAACAGGGGGTATGTTCTATTTTAGAAGACAAAGCCTGAAAACAGAATTAGGATCCTTAAAAGAGGATCCTAGATTCAGAAAGATATTCCACTCCGACTTTCTCTTTTGACCCCAAAACCTTTCTGACGAACGAACATATCCTATAATATATACTGTATAGATTTAAGATATACTGTACATAATCTATACAATGATAGATGTTTGTTAAATTTGTTACATGCCCATCAGTTATTTTAGATCTTCATCCTTAAGCTAAAATCGAGACTTTAGACCAAAAGCAGGGAAGCCTTCTGTCCACGCTGAGTTAGCTCGTAGAGGAAGTGTCTTATTGTTTAGGTTCCGTCAAGGCTGGGCTGCACAATTCATATCAAAGTACATTTCTGTTTAATTGTCCATTGACTGCTTTGATGTAAATAAACAAGTGGACATTGTGGGTTGAGTTTTCCTTCCTTTCTTCACAGTTTAAGATGGAGAGAAAGTGTCTACTTCTCTGTTTCGTGTCACTGCTGCTCCTCCCACCAGACACAGCCTCTGGTAACCTCCCCCTCACTTCAGAAGACCCTCCCCTCAACAGAGACGACCTCCCCCTCAACACAGAAGAATACCCTGTCCCCCCACTGACCACAGCCTCTAGTGACCTCCCTGTCTCCCCACCAGACCCAGCCTCTAGTGACCTCCCTGTCTCCCCACCAGACCCAGCCTCTAGTGACCTCCCTGTCTCCCCACCAGACCCAGCCTCTAGTGACCTCCCTATATCCCCACCAGACCCAGCCTCTAGTGACCTCCCTGTCTCCCCACCAGACCCAGCCTCTAGTGACCTCCCTGTCTCCCCACCAGACCCAGCCTCTAGTGACCTCCCTGTCTCCCCACCAGACCCAGCCTCTAGTGACCTCCCTGTCCTCCCACCAGACCCAGCCTCTAGTGACCTCCCTGTCTCCCCACCAGACCCAGCCTCTAGTGACCTCCCTTTCTCCCCACCAGACCCAGCCTCTAGTGACCTCCCTGTCCTCCCAACGACCACAGCCTATATCGTACTCCCTGTAATAAACACAATCAGTGACCTTAGACATGTTGAATTTGGCCACACATTTCCTCAGCATGGCCTGTCGTTGCTTCACTGTATTGCAACATTTTTGGTAATTGAACAGAACGACAGCATTTGGGCAGTTTTCCTTCCAGGTAGGAATGACTTTGGTTTTCATGAGAATGGCAACTTGGAAAATACATTTCCACCCATTTCAGACCAGAACAGAGAGACCTACTACAGTGTAGGAAATCTTAACCTCAGAAATCCTGGTAGCACTTCACTTCCTCCTTATGTTACAGAAGCCTAT
This sequence comes from Hypomesus transpacificus, assembly GCF_021917145.1. Lineage (NCBI taxonomy): Eukaryota > Metazoa > Chordata > Actinopteri > Osmeriformes > Osmeridae > Hypomesus > Hypomesus transpacificus. The sequence goes on from NW_025813849.1 coordinate 20,384, forward strand.
TATCAAACCTATAGCCCAGACAGAAAAAAAGACCGTATTGTTATACGATTCAACTTGATCACCCATCGAATTAAGGCCATATACATAACACAGCACGTCTACAGCAACGACCTGTACGACTCCACCCAGACCTACCGTATCAGTGTCAAACTCCTGAGAGAGATTCAGCTACTTTTGGTAAACGTGCCGGACAGTAAAAGTGCCTTTCTGGATCAAGCCGGCTATGTTTGGCCCTCCTATAGATACAACCATTACTGCTTAATTAATGAAATGGGAAGATCTGTCTCTGAGTCAGACAGTCTTGCTGCAGCTGAGGATACTACCAGACCAAAGCAGTGCGCTGACATCAAGCTGCAGGTGCGCACTACACAGGATGGCTTCGCTCGGATGACATGGGACAACATCCCTTCAAACCTTCTAAATGTTGGAACACAGTTGCAGCTCTACAAAGACTGTGTTTTGACATCAATCTTTATTAATGGGCACAGCAAAGAAGCCTATAGCACTCCCCACAACCTGAATCCTGGACTGCAGGTCCGACTCGTGTCCCAGGATGATGATGTCATCAGGATGAGCCCCAAGCTGGATGATGCATACTGGAACCTCCCCACAAAATTTGAAAATTACATACTTGGTTCTGAGGCCAGTCTGCAACTATATGTAAAGGAAGGCCAGGCCTGTGCTCGTCTCTACATTAGGAAGTCTTTCACTAATTGGAAAGAACGTTTTGAAAACTCGTGGGTTGGATTTTACCCCTCAGACAAAAGTGCTGCAGACCAATACAGTACGTTCCAGTGGGCAAAAGATTTCAATTTTCTGAGCTTTAACTCTGATTATAATGTTTATCAATATCAATCAAAGATGCGTATTTCACCTGGGGCACAAGCACGCTTTTTCCCTACCAAAGAGTTTAAATATGTTACAGCCACTGTACCGTGGGAAAGTGAAAACTTTTAAAACAGGAAGAGCACATTATTCTTCTCACACAGTTTTTAAGAATTAAATATGTTTATTAAAAGCCTTCATCAGTGAATTACTAATAGTGATTTTTATGAATAGTTTAAATGAAGTTGATGTTGACTGACTAGTCACTGAAGCTGAAGTACTTCCTGTTTGATTTGATATTTTGTTCTTATTGGATGTTTCTTCCTGTTCACATTTCCTTGATTTTAACTGCTTAATCTGTTCTCTTCTACTTGATTTAAAATTGATACAAGTTTTCACTCTGAAGAATCAAGCTAATTTAATCATATTTTTCATAAGGTTTGATGGCTCGGTGATGGAGTTGTGTTTTGAGTAGAGCTGTGGCAAAGCTCTGTTTAAGTTTAAGTAGGTTTGTTAATGTTCTTTTATTTTTTTACATTCCCCTGAGTCATGGTTTGTGCACCCAATGAACCGAACTACCCATCACTAGTCTGGTCCCAATACGAGACCCTCCAGACTAGTGATGGGAAGTTCGGTTCCAATAGGCACATTTTTTACCCCAGTCCCTGGTCAGGCCTTTCAAAAACGTTATGAGAAATAAAATGTACTGCATAGTGTGAGTTACACAATCATGCAGCAGATACATTATAAAATAATATATTGCATCATCATTTCACAGATTCATAACCGCACTACCCACAAAAGCACATCACGTAACAACACAATACATTACAACAGGGACATAACAACACAATACATTACAACAGGGACAACAGAGTGTGTGCTTGAGTGTGCTCCTGCCTTTATGGACCTGACTCAGTGGCTTTCTATTAAATGTTTTCACTTTGGTTTGTGTGTTTATTTCAGTTGGTAAATCATTCAAAAAATGGGTCCCTATCACTGAAAAATATGACTGGCTGAAAGTGGTTTTGCGCCCCTCTGCTCTGCAGTTGCCTACTGCTCCCCCAGTGGCCACTCCTGGTATTGTTTTTTGTCACAAAAGGACAGAGTATGGCTGGAGCTAGATTATTTGTGCATTTAAAAAAGAAAGGAGAACTTCATAAAGCTATCAAAATTGAAAAGCTTGTATTTCTGTACAATCAAACAGTGGTGCCATATTATTGGTTTCTGATCCATTATTTTCAGTGGCTGTTTGTATAATTATGTGATGGTTTGACTGTTGTCTGGGAGGCTTGGCCCCAGTAACACAGTAGGATAAGAGAGAGAGTATCATGGCATGAAAAAACAATGAAGCTGCCTTGTCAGGTATGTGATGCCATATCATTCTGAAACAGTTCAGGTTTGTCCGGACAGTCTTACAGAGTTTGTTAATGTGTTTATTGAGTTTGAGGTGGGAATTCAGAATATTACCTACAAATATAAATTCCTCAACTTCCTTTATGGCCCATTGGTCATTCCTAATGACAACATGATGTAAAATCAAAACACCTTCAAAACGTATTGAAAGTTATCAAAATCTATTTTATTTTCAGATGTCTTGTGTGGACAACGCATTATGAAAATTATCTGAGTGAAAACTTCTAATTGACTTTTAATCAGGTAGAAGAGAACAGTTACAGCAGTTAAAATCAAGGAACTTTAAACAGAAAGAAACATCCAATCAGAGCAACATAACAAATCAATACTTCAGCTTCAGTGACTAGTCAGTCAACAATAAAACTATTCATGAAATCATTAATTGATTTAGGCTTTTGATGAGCATCATAATTCATCAAATAATAGAGGAGAGGAACACTAGACACTTCCTGTTTTAAAGGTTTTCACTTTCCCATGGTGCAGTCACTGCCAGATATTCATATTCTTTAGTAAGGAAAAAGCGTGCTTGTGCCCCAGGTGACATAGGCATGTCTGATTGATATTCATAGACGTCATAACCATAATCAAAGTTGAAGCTCCGTTGAGTGAAAGAAGTTGCCCACTGGTACCTAGAGTATTTTTTATTACCTTGTTCGTCTGATTGGTAAAATCCAACCCACGAGTTACGAAAAGTGTTTTTCCAATCAATAAAGGATTTCTGAATGTAGAGACGAGCGGAGGCCCAGCCGTCCTTTGTGTACAGCTGCAGACTGGCCTCATAATCAGGGATGTTAGTGGGGAAGCTCCAGTATGCATCGTCCAGCTTGGGAATCTGGCTGATGATATCATCCTTGGTCATGAGTCGGAGGGGGAGGTCGTCTCTGTTGAGGGGGAGGTTGTCTCTCTTCAGGGGGAGGTCATCTCTGTTGAGGGGGAGGTTGTCTGTGTTGAGGGGGAGGTCATCTCTGTTGAGGGGGAGGTCATCTCTGTTGAGGGGGAGGTTGTCTCTCTTCAGGGGGAGGTCATCTCTGTTGAGGGGGAGGTTGTCTGTGTTGAGGGGGAGGTCATCTCTGTTGAGGGGGAGGTCATCTCTGTTGAGGGGGAGGTTGTCTCTCTTCAGGGGGAGGTCATCTCTGTTGAGGGGGAGGTTGTCTGTGTTGAGGGGGAGGTCATCTCTGTTGAGGGTGAGGTTGTCTCTCTTTAGGGGGAGGTCATCTCTGTTGAGGGTGAGGTTGTCTCTCTTTAGGGGGAGGTCATCTCTGTTGAGGGGGAGGTTGTGTCTTCTGAGGGGAAGGTCATCTCTGTTGAGGGGTAGGTTGTCTCTCTTTAGGGGGAGGTCATCTCTGTTGAGGGGTAGGTTGTCTCTCTTTAGGGGGAGGTCATCTCTGTTGAGGGGTAGGTTGTCTCTCTTTAGGGGGAGGTCATCTCTGTTGAGGGGTAGGTTGTCTGTGTTGAGGGGGAGGTCATCTCTGTTGAGGGGTAGGTTGTCTCTGCTGAGGGGGAGGTTGTCTGTGTTGAGGGGGAGGTTGTCTGTGTTGAGGGGGAGGTTGTCTGTGTTGAGGGGGAGGTTGTCTGTGTTGAGGGGGAGGATACCAGAGACTGTGGCCAGTGGGAAGAGCAGCAGTGACACAAAACAGACAAGTAGACACTTTCTCTCCATCTTCAACCTGTGAAGAAATACAGATGATGCTTGATGTAATATTTGCCTACATAAATTACAAATACATATAAATGTTCGACGGTAATATGAAATCAATTCGAACTGTGTGGGCGTTGCAAGACTGATAAATACAACCAATCATTAAGCTGTACCCTGACAAATGATTGGACGGAATACCTGTCTGTCTAGCTACCGACCTGCACGTACTCTACCCCTGAATTCAATGTGCGTTAATGTAGTTTTGTGGTTGTGGCGTTGAAGAGAGGGTTGGGATATTTTGGTTTGAAGCGTGTCGAACAAAAGCTAAAATTCGCAAAACTTGCCTACCCCAATTTAATCCTCAATTTGTTGTAGCTTTCTAATTACTTATTTCTGTGACCTCTTTTATATTTGACTTTTTGGAGATGTAAGTCTAGTTTGAGGATCTTAGTACTTGAGTATATCCTATTAGAGAAAACAAAACAAAGCACTGTTGAAGACAAAGATTGGTATGATAGTACATAGGAATGCATGATATCTCGGCGGCCATTTGTATTTGTTTTTGTCATCAGACTCAGGCTTTGTATTTATCGGCATGTATCGGTTATCGGCTTCCAAATTTAACGTGTTAACGGTTATCCGTATGGACCAACATTTCCATATCGGTGCAAACCTAATAATGCAGAAAAATCATAACAATTCGCAATTTAAGAATAGTTCACCCACAATGTTGATTTGTTTATTTTAGGACTTTCAAAGTTAATCTATGAGATTATTGTGTCTGAGATTAATGCGATAAAATATTTTAACGCAGTTAACGAAACTTTGTTTACTTCCGGTGTGCATTGACCCCTGACACGAAGCCGCCGCATCCGTGCAGTCAGTTAGAGACCGAGACGGTAGCTGAAGATGGAGAGAGTGGAGGGATTGTTGGGCGGAAAGTTTTTATTTAAGAGGCAAAATGACGGAACAATTGACAAAACTAAAGTTGTATGTAACATTTGTCAAGCTGAATTGATCTATTACAGAAGCTTGTCTTTAAGCTATCACTTTAATGCAAAGCACCTGACAGAAAGCAGTTCCAGGTTAGAGGGTTGCCAACCCACACTCCATGACTTCTCTAGGAAAATAACTAGACCGGTCCGTGAAAAGGTTACCAATACCTGGCTGTCACTTCATAAATATGAATTATTAGGCCTGAGCCTCTTTGAAAACACAGCTCTGTGTGTAGTTTTGTGTTTACTTTTTAAGTTATAAAATTCATGAATCTAGATTCATGAATTTCAAAATGATAGATTAATTAGTTCATTTAAAAAAATCTGTTGACAGGCTCGATTCATTTGCAGTAAAGCAGTCAATGGGATTTAACAGAAATGTCGTTTTATATGAATTGTGCATCCCAGCCAATGACTTCCTTGACAACCAATTAACCAATTTTCTATGAGCTAACTCAATTTGTAAAACAGGCTGCTTAGGTAATGTTAGGTAATGTCGTTGAGGGTTATACCCGATATACATCATATCTTGATTTCATATTAAACTTTAATCACAGGACAAAGTACAAAAATAAACAGCACAGAATTAAAGATTTCTGCAAATAGTAAAGTCTTACCTGTTTCTGGTGAACCAATGATGCATTTCAGCATCTTCTCAACTCCCTTTAAGCTCTGAACACAGCCTATCATTACACCAATATTTGATGGAACACCCCCTTGCCAGGCCATAGTTCCATGAAAAGACTATTATCTGAAACTTATTTCCTTGAGATTAATGAGCCTTGACCTTTGTCCTATGGCATTTACTTTACTGTAAACTCTATCTCAGGAGTACATTTCTATTGTCTGGACAAGCCAAATGACACGTTTGCAAATATTTTTTGTAATCAAGATATATTTAGCAGAAAGTACCGTCATAGATCTATCTCTGTGAGAGCAAACACTGTAGGGCGGATCCGGACCCGGACGCAATACAATTTGGACCGAAACCAAAATCAACATTCTTTTTAGTCATGATCCAAGCAATTGTTGTGTGATTTCGCACTATAGCCTATCTTGTTCCTACTAGATGTGGTTTCTATCTTCCGTGTCCAATCCAATGGTCCAATCAGCGCTGTCCAAAAGAGAGCTTTACAAAAGTGCATAGGTCACTGATCATAACAACGAGATTGCCCCAAACAGAGTAGTGCTAAATGCTGCTCAGCATTTAGCCTATGCAATGTTCTTTTCATTCAATGGTAACCATAATTGCAAATAGAGTTTTGTTTTTGGTTGTCCTCCACATATGCATTGTTTATCTTACTAAATAACCTACAATATCTTAGACACATTTATCTTATCTTAGCCCTTGAAGTTTAATAGGATGACTTGGTAAATGGACGGCATTTAACGGCACACCCAAAGCACTTTCCAGTTGCCTCTAATTCACCCATGGACAGAGCTGCCATGCCAGGCGCTAGCCAGCCAATCAGGAGAGACTCAGGGTTCAGTGCCTTGCTCAAATACACTTCCACACATGGCCAGGAGGAATCAGGGATCGAACCACCGACCTGGCAGTTAGCGGGTGACCTTTTCTACCCCCTGAGCCATGGTCATCCCACCTTGGCAGGATAGAATTTTGCTCTGCATATTTTTACTGGCACAAAATGTTTACCTAGTGACCTAATCTATGGGCTGTGCTCACACTTAAACTTGAAAAAAAAAGCATGAACAGACTTACATTGACACGACAAAACACCATCACCCTCGGTCTGTCTTCAACACACAGTGTATTTATTCAGATTATAAAACGATATGTCAAGAGTACATTTATATTGTCTGGACAAGCCAAATATTATCAGGTATCAACTTCCTCTTAAAAGAAGGCCAGTTTCACTTCACATTCACTCAGCTGAAGGTGAATTCTAACATGAGGGTTGGCTCACCACAGTAGGCCTTGGCCTACACATAGCTGATTATGCCTGAACTGTATTGTACATTTTACATTTGGCAAACACATTTTTTTCAGCAAATATTGCAGCAAATATTTTAGGACGAGAAGTGCGCAGTTCAAAAAGTACATTTCCATTGTCTGGACAAGCCAAATATTAACAAGTATTCACTTCCTCGTCAAGGAAAGGCGTGAATGGCCTGGCGTTGCTTCACTTTAAATAAAGGCCAGTTTCACCTTTTATTCACTCAGCTGAAGCTACGTTTTTCCATTTGGCCCCCCCAAACAAATCTCCAAAACGCTACAAAGTGCAGCAACTATTTTAGGACGAGAAGTGCGTATAAGTAAGTATTAGTAACAGTCGTTAGCGTCAAGCAAGGACTGAAAAACTGTAGAACTCTTGTAGATCTGTTGAGAAATACTAGGCTAATTGATTCCTCAACAATAGTGCACTGTCACTAAAAGTGTGGAAAGCGGTAGGCTGTAGTGGAACACACACCATTCCAACTCTCCTCAGATGCTTGATTTCATCCACTCGTATTATAATCAGAATTATAATACGGGTGGATGAAATCAAGCATTCTGATTGGTTGAGAGGGAGTTCCTGAAGCGCTGCGCGTCGGGCCTAACAACGCCCTGGAACACTTTATTGACGATAAATTACTGCCTCTCGTACCTTATTGCTGAATTGTATATTGTCATGTCAAAACCCTATTTGTTTTGATATGTACAGGTGTGCATGCTCTCTGCAAGGCCCACTACTGTTACCTCACATGAAACAAATATTAGACAAAAGTGTTGCTACTTCATATGCAAAGTATCAGTGGGCAATTGATTTCAGTATCCAGATATGTAACTCTGATGACGTCCATGACGTGTTTAGTATAATATGTCTTTTTAAGAATACTTTGGATACTTTGCACCACAAACAATGCAAATATTTGGTCAAAAAAGATTTAATAGCATCTTACCTCTATTTAATTTGTCTTAAAGTAAAGGATTAAATTAACATAAATATCATACAATATAACTCTTAAATATTTTGAGAAATAATTTCTTTTAATTTCTAAAACACAAATACACATTGGTCCCCCAGAAGACGAGCTAATCTCGATCTTCACTGTCATAGGTTTTAGAACTGGGAGTGCAAAGAGTAGTGAATTTGTTTTGCTTACAGGAAACATGCTCAAAACTAATAATAGATCTTAAACTGTTTAATTCATTATTAGAGTACAACAAACCATAATAGAACAAACAACTCTGACGTCAATTTTTTTTTTCTAAAATCATTTAATCGTTTTTTTACATTAATTTGAAAATCTAAATGTTTTCATCCCAACAGTAGGTGGTGCAAATGCATCCCCTGCAACCGCGGTAACATCTCCTATGTTCACTCTAGCATCTTCCATGAGGATATGGCACTGTGTTTTCTATCACACACAAACAAGGCCATTCCTACCGTATGGGCAATCTGGGTCCGACATAGAAACAGTCTACACAAGGCTTGCTCTGCCCTCAATCTTAATAACTATCCAACCAGAATACAATAAAAGTTGTTTACCAAAAATGAAGTATCATGATTGTCTGTTCAGTTTGATGCCTGGACAGGTAATGATTTGGAACAGGCCAGTGTTCCATTGTCCAGTGTTGATAATAATCAAGATAAACTATTTATGAAATCATTCATTGATTTAGGCTTTTGATGAGCATCATAATTCATTAAAGAATAGAGGATAGGAACACTAGACACTTCCTGTTTTAAAAGTTTTCACTCTCCCATGGTACAGTTACTGCCAGATATTCATATTCTTTAGTAAGGAAAAAGCGTGCCTGTGCCCCAGGTGACATACACATGTTTGATTGATATTCATAGACGTCATAATCAGAGTTGAAGCTCCGTTGAGTGAAATAAATTGCCCACTGGTACGTAAAGTATTGTTTATGACCTTGTTTGTCTGAGTTGTAAAATCCAACCCATGAGTAATAAAAAGTGTTTTTCCAATCAGTAAAGGATTTCTGAATGTAGAGACGAGCGGAGGCCCAGCCGTCCTTTGTGTACAGCTGCAGACTGGCCTCATAATCAGGGATGTTAGTGGGGAAGCTCCAGTATGCATCGTCCAGCTTGGGGCTCTGGCTGATGATGATATCAGCCTTGGTCACGAGTCGGACCTGCAGTCCAGGGTTCAGGTACTGATTGGTGTCGTAAAATCCGTAACTGTGCTCCTCAATAGGGATTGATTTTAAAACGTAGGTGTCTTTGTACAGCTCCAACTTTGTGCCCACGTCTAGCAGGTTTGAAGGGATGTTGACCCATCTCATTCGAGCGTAGCCATTGTATGTAGTGCGCACCTGCAGCTTGATATCAGCGCACTGCTTTTGTCTGGCAGGCTCTAAAGCTGAGAGAGGATTGTCTGAAGATGTGTCCTCCAAGACAAGTTTTCTCATTCCACCAATGAAGCAGTTATTGTTGTCGCTGAAGAACGGCCAAACGTAGCCAGCTAGGGTCAGGAACGCATTATAATTGAACGGCACGTTTATCAGAAGTAGCTGAATCTCTCTCAGGAGGTTGACACTGATGCGGTAGGTCTGGCTGGGGTCATACTGATTGCTGTTGTAGATGTGCTGTGTTATGTATATATCCTGAACTTGATGTGTGAACGCGTTCAATTGTACAACAATCCGGTCTCTGTTTCTATTTAGGTTATTGGTTTGATATGAGGCCCATGTAACGTAAGGAGGGAGTGAAAGGTTACCAGAACTTCCAGGGCTAATATTTCCCAAACTGTAGTAGGCCCCGCTGTTCTGGTTGAAAATGGGTGGAAATATGTTTTCATAGTTGCGATATTCATGAAAACCAAAGTCATTCCTTCTTGGATTGAAATCTGCCCATATATTGTTGTTATTGTCAACTTGTAAAAAATGTGCAATATAGTGAAGCAAAGACAGGCCATGCCGAGGGAATGTGTGGCCAAAGTCAACATTTTTTAGGTCATTGATTGTGTTAAGGACAGGGAGGTCAACTCTATTGAGGGGGAGGTTGTCTTCTGTGTTGAGGGGGAGGTCTTCTGAGGTGAGGGTGAGGTTACCAGAGGCTGTAGCCAGTGGAAAGAGCAGCAGTGACACAAAACAGAGAAGTAGACACTTTCTCTCCATCTTTAACCTGTGAAGAAATACAGATTAAGCTTAAATGCAGGGTATCTAATGTATTTGAAAAGCATTTTTTATCAAATTTCACACCTTGATAGCAACAAATACATCTAAAGGTTTGACAGTAATATGAAATCAATCCGACATGTGAGCGTCGCAAAACTGTAATAAATAAGACCAATCATTAATCTGTATATTGACAAATGATAAGACGGGCTACCTGTCTACCTACCTGCGCGCACTCTGCCCCTGCATTCAATGCGCATCACTGTAGTTTTGTGGGAGTGGCTTTGAAGGAAGGGGTGGGATATTTTGGTTTGAATCGTGTCAAACAAAAGTAAAAATAGCTAGCTTCGCAAAACTTGCCAACCCCAGCTTTAATCCTCAGTTTGTTCTAGACTTTCCTGATGACTAATTACTGTGTCCTTTTATATTTTACTGTTTTGGGATGTAAGTCTAGTTTGAGGATCTGAGTACTTGAGTATATCGTATTATCGGTCCAATAAGAAAATGTGGTGGATAAATTAAAGCTAATCTATGGATTATTTCCACCCGTGAAACTACTTATTTTTTCTGTCAAGCAATATATTTTATGTATATAAAAGTCGGCCATAGGAATGTATGATTCATTGTAAAATTTAAGAAATCTGTTTATTGTTTTATACCATTAAGGTTTCAATAAAAGCAGTTGTCCACTGTATTTATTTGCTTTTTGTTTTTGTAATCAGACTCAGGCTTTGTATTTATTGGCATGTATCGGTTATCGGCTTTCAAATATAACATGTTATCGGTTATCGGACCAACATTTCATATCGGTGCATCCCTAGTAGTGCATGAAATAATAACAATTTGTAATTTAAGAATAGTTCAACTACAATGCTGACTTGTTGATTTACATCAAAGCAGTCAATGGAATTAAACAGAAATGTACTTTTATATGAATTTTGCATCCCAGCCAATGACTTTCTAGATGAGCTAACTCAATTTGTAAAACTGCCTTCCTCCTGGTCTAAAACCAAGTTGAAGGTTATGTCTTAGGCTTTTGGATGAAGATCTAAGCTTGAAGGCAGGGTAGTTAATATTGTTGAGGGTTTACCCAATATACATCATATCTTGCATTTATATTTAAACTTTCATCACAACCCAAAGTACAAAATAAATAGCACAGAATTAAATATTTCTGCATAAGAAAAGTCTTACCTGTTTCTGGTGAACCAATGATGGATTTCAGCATCTTCTCACCTCCTTTTAAGCTCTTAATACAGACCATTATTACCAATCAATCATTGATGGAACACCCCCCAACCAGGTTATAGTTCCATGGAAGAAAGTTTCATGGAAGATTATATAAAACCCAGTATCTTGGTATCAAAGAGTCTGGACCTTTGTTCTAAGGCATGTACTGGATTTCCATGGAAGGATTGAACAAATCAATCAGACCCTTATATGTGGCCAGCTAGTAGTCCCTACTATGCCACCTATGTTAAAGGTACCTAGTAGTCCCCAATATGCCACCCCACTGTGCCACCTATGTTAAAGGTACTTAGTAGTCCCTACTATGCCACCTGAGTCAAAGGTAACTAGGAACCCCCCCAAAAAGTTAGTTCTCAGAGGGAAGAGCAATTTGTGGGAAAGCCAGAGGGAGAAGAACGATTAAGTTTAATTTGCAAACTATTGGATGGCCTAGCTTGCTCTACAGGAATTATAATCATTGTTTTGAACAAAACCAGTCCTGTGATAAAGCAAAATATCACTAGAGGGTGAGGTCCATATTTATTTATATAACTCTATATCTGTATCAATGAACCTTAACCTTCGTTTTATGGCATGTACTTGATTTCCACAGAAATATTGAATGTCACAACACACGGAACAGACACTTGCATACCAATAATACACCTGGGTGCTCTTGCAATGTCCTTTTCATTCAGTGGTAACCATAGCTACCATAACTGCAAATACATTTTGTTTTGGGTTGTCCCCATCACATATGCATTGTTTATTTAGTTAAATAACCTACAATAGCTTAGACACATAGCCCTACACACACACACACATTCTCACCTGTGTGAGAGAGAACACTTGTCTCTGTGGAGTCAAGAGGTAACTTAATAAACTCTGAAACTGTTTCAAGTATCATAAATCTGGGCCAAGAATGGTAAGTTTAGCTATAAGTATCGTTATAGATGTCTAGCCTCGAGAGAGCAACACCTGTAGGTGTTTCACTTTAAATGCTCCAACATGCACGTTGTGCCCCCATGAAAGACGTGTTCTGCCCTGCATGTATTTGTATCTGTGTGTGTTTGTATCTGCGTGTATTTGTATGTGTGCCCCCCCCAAAATAGGGCTAGATCCACATTGTGTTGTCTCCTCTGTTATTGGATTGCATACGGGAGCGTTGCAGTCTGACGCCACAGCGCCACACTGGTCAAATCTCATCATTGCAGGGCCCTTTAAGTAAAATGAAATCAAACAATATTTTGCTGTTGTTGTCAAATCGTTTCAGATCTAACACTGATTTGTTAGAAATGGAAAATACTAATTCCTTTCTGATCTATGTCGGGTGACAATTTTGCATCCAAACAGGTGAAACCAGCACAAACATCAAATGCTTTCGTTCTTTCTTTTTGATCCTATCCCTCTTTGTTCCATCGTTCCTACCCCCTTGTTCACAGTTCATGTGACGGTGACTGCCTGTTTGTCCCAAACTAGACAGTTTATCAGCTGACTGAGCTAGGGCACCGTGAGGGTGAAGACATGTCTGTAAATAGAGTTAGCACAGCACTAACAACCCTTAGCACACTGCTCCTTGATTGGGTAAAGCCTGTGACGTCACCCTTTGAAACTGTCAGGGAGATTAGCATGTGTCCACGAGAAGTTTAAAATACTCAGTTGTGTCTGTTAAACCCTCTTACAGGTAACACCGGGGGTCTCTCAGGTGTGTCAACATGAATTCATTTATGAGAATGAAACAAGACCAGTACCCTACTTGCCTCGGGGGGAAAGTCCCTGTAAGTCGTTCTGGATAAGAGCATCTGCTAAATGACTAAATGTAAATGTTCCTGTAAAGGTAAATGTAGGGTGACCTCTAGTGGCCAAGTTGTCAAAGTATTCACATTGCCTTGCAAAGGTTTTAATATGATGAAATAGACATCTTCCTTCTTCATTAAGTATCTCCTATATAAAATATATTGTTAACTAGAGAGGGTACAGTTGGGGAACTTGTGAAGTGTTCTTGCGGCTGCACTAGCTTGGGTAGTTTGTTTAACTATATCACCTTCAAACCTATTGTTTATCAAACTTCCAAATATTTGGAGAAAGACAACAGTTTTCATGGGTGTTCTAACTGATATTTCAGTATTTTACCGCAAGCTACCCTCAACCAAACTCGGTACTGGTAGAATGTAGATTCCCATTTACAGTTACCAATTTAGCCAATAACGCTTTTATGGAAAGCAACTTGAGAACGGTGCGTTGAAACGGCAGAAGAGGTGAGGAACTTAATCTCACGACACACTGGACACTGTGCTGCATCACACTGGACACTGTGCAGCATCACACTGGACACTGCTGCATCACACTGGACGCTGCTGCATCACACTGGACACTGTGCTGCATCACACTGGACACTGCTGCATCACACTGGACGCTGCTGCATCACACTGGACACTGCTGCATCACACTGGACACTGCTGCATCACACTGGACACTGCTGCATCACACTGGACACTGCTGCATCACACTGGACACTGCTGCATCACACTGGACACTGCTGCATCACACTGGACACTGCTGCATCACACTGGACACTGCTGCATCACACTGGTGCTGCATCACACTGGACACTGCTGCATCACACTGGACGCTGCTGCATCACACTGGACACTGCTGCATCACACTGGACACTGCTGCATCACACTGGACACTGCTGCATCACACTGGACACTGCTGCATCACACTGGACGCTGCTGCATCACACTGGACACTGCTGCATCACACTGGACACTGCTGCATCACACTGGACACTGCTGCATCACACTGGACACTGCTGCATCACACTGGACACTGCTGCATCACACTGGACACTGCTGCATCACACTGGACACTGCTGCATCACACTGGACACTGCTGCATCACACTGGACACTGCTGCATCACACTGGACACTGTGCACCATCGCGGGATGGAACTTGACTTCTCCGTGTCCGACATTCTTCCCAGATGAAGTCTCTGTGTGAGCCTGAAGCCAGCTCCATGGAATCCCTCCAGCCTCACATCCATATTTGACTCCTAATGATGCTAGTATAAAGGAATTGAAAACAACAAGATGACAAATGGATTTTCCAGAGACAATGAAGCTCCATCTATCACAACCTCGGTGATGTAAGAATCGCTGTAGCCCTGGAGATAACTGTGTGTGTTGGGTATAGTGCTGGTGAAGGGGCCAGGTGAGGTTGTGTGGGTGGATGGCTCCCAGGCGTACGAGGCACTGTGGTGCTCAAAGTGCTGGTCTTTATGTGCAGCGTGGTCTGGAGGGGCCCTGGTGCACCCCCTAACCTCCCCCACCTCTTTCCCCCCCCATTCCTCCCCCTCCACCCACCCTCTTTCCTCCACCCTACGTCCGGGAGAAAGGGGGTTGGATCTGCTACAGGCTGCTTGGCTAATGAGATCCAGAGGGTTACCTACCCCCACCTCCTTTCCTCCTTTCGTTCATCCATCACCACCCCTCCTCTCTCCTCCTTCCTTCCTTCCTTCTCTCTCTACCTCATCTTCCACTGGCATGCTCTCGTCCTCTACTGCTCTCTCGCTCTCCTCTTCATCCCTTTCTTTGCACACACTGTCCAATCACGCCCTTTAATCACCGCTTTTCTTTTCCCTCTCCCCATTTTCCATTCCCTTCTCCTCATCCTGCTCTGAGCCACATCTGTGACAAGCATGTGCTGCAGAATGTTCTCCTTTTACCAAGCCCCCCCTTCGCCCCTAAAATCAGCCACTCCGAGGGGCACTTCAGACAGAGACGAAAAGAGAGAGAAAAGAAAGTGTTTTAAGTGTGTCTATTTCTGTGTGTAGTTATCGTCAGAGCGAGAAGGGAGCGAGGAGAGGGAGAGACGGCAGGAGAGAGAGGGGGAAGAGAGAGAGAGCGAGAGAGAGAGAGAGAGAGGGAGAGAGAGACTAAAAGAGGGGAGGAGAAGAAAGGGAAGGAGAGGAGCCAGCTGGCATGAGGAGAGTTGCACCGCTGCAGTCTGATTTGAAAGACCGTTTCTCAGCCTGCTTATACTTCAGACCACACAGACCACTCTCCTCACTGCACACTCTACACAGAGAGAGAGAGAGAGAAAGAAAGAGAGCGAGATAGGAGAGGACAGATAGAAGAGGAAAGGAGAGAGAGAGAGGATAGAAAGAGGAGGGATAGAAGGGAGATAGACAGGAGAGAGTGAGAGGAAAGAGAGGAGTAGAGAAGGGGAGGTGAGAGAAGAAGAGCATACCTTGAAGAGAGTGAGAGTTGTAACTTCTCTGTTCTCTCCGTTTAGTTTGGGAAGCTCTCTCTCTCTCTGGCACTCCATTCCGCTTCTCTCAACGCAGAGCTTCATCGCGCTGACGGGAGGAGTTCACCCAAAGTCTCCACAGACAGAACCAACAGTCAGAGTTACAATGGGCCGGGAGAATGGAGTATGAAATAGATTTTCATAAACACTTTGCCTGGATGAAGAAGGTAAGTGGCCGTCTGAGATTTCCCTTTTGTGGCTCCTGTGTGTGACGGCTGCAAGCCTGGCCTGTCATACAGAGACGATAGACGCACGGGAGCTCATGTTGGGCTGTGTGTGGAGAGAGAGATGCCCCGTGTGTGGAGAGAGAGATGCCCCGTGTGTGGAGAGAGAGATGCCCCGTGTGGAGAGAGAGATGCCCCGTGTGTGTGGAGAGAGAGATGCCCCGTGTGGAGAGAGAGATGCCCCGTGTGGAGAGAGAGATGCTCCGTGTGGAGAGAGAGATGCCCCGTGTGTGGAGAGAGAGATGCCCCGTGTGGAGAGAGAGATGCCCCGTGTGGAGAGAGAGATGCCCCGTGTGGAGAGAGAGATGCCCCGTGTAGAGAGAGAGATGCCCCGTGTGGAGAGAGAGATGCCCCGTGTGGAGAGAGAGATGCCCCGTGTGTGGAGAGAGAGGTGCCCCGTGTGGAGAGAGAGATGCCCCGTGTGGAGAGAGAGATGCCCCGTGTGGAGAGAGAGATGCCCCGTGTGGAGAGAGAGATGCCCCGTGTGTAGAGAGAGAGATGCCCCGTGTGGAGAGAGAGATGCCCCGTGTGTGATGATAATGTGTTGGATCACAAAGCACGTCATGTGGTCCGCTGTCTCGGACATCCTTTGAACACGAAACTCCAAAGCTGTTTCATTGCAATAGGATGTCATGCTATTCAACCATATGCATATCAGTGACTGTTGGTTTGTGTTTAATCTGTAAGATCCCAGATGCAAAGAATCATCACATACTCTAAGCCTAAAATGGTTTGTTTGCTCAAAGACAAATGACATTGGTTGTCCACGAACCGTTATCCTGGAGAACGTTGTGATTGGATGGAGAAAAATATGGTCGAAACTACAGACAGCTGATATGGACTCTCCTAATGACCATCAGCCAATCAGAGAAATGAAACCTGCGGCCTCAAGTGATGCATTCTGGGATAGGATAGCTGTCAGGAACGGTCGTGGGCATGTCAGAGTCGAGCGACAGCAACAACTTGTGTCTGACCATCATGTCTTCCCCGGGGGCGCAGAGAGAGCGATCAAACCCCACAAACGTTCTATACCGGTCACGGTTGAGGTCTTGTCCTCCATCTTGTTGTCATTAGGAAGACGCTTTTAGCTCGGGCCAGCTCGGATTCCATCTGGACCTCATTGTTGTGGCTGGAACCAGACCTGCACATGTGATCTGAACAGTGTGTGATTTATCTCTGGATCAGACCAATACCAACCGGTCTGTCAGACTTTGGTTTCCACTCCGATTGGCTACACTTTGTCTGTTGGCATGACAAATAGTGCATGGAAACTGAAGTTGGGGTCTATTCTCCATAACTTTGAGTTGTAAAAGCACATGCAGTGAACTGTGATGTTGGAGTGGTTAGATCAGTTGAGAACCCTTCTGGCTTCATGATATTTCACAATCTACGTCCGCCGTTGGAGAGAGAGAAGCAGAAAGTTTCCAGGGTTAATCTGCATTTCGAAATCATTTGGGCTCATTTGGTTTCCACCGCCACACACCCACATTCCTCGATGAAATTCAAGGGCATCCAAAGAATAAGAATACTAATTTAAAATACGTCCTGATTATACAGCCTGAGTATCTGTAGTCCAGGTGCTCTGGATACAATGTTCAACTGAATGAATTGGATGTAAATGCAGTCGATGGTCTCTGCTATTCAGAGTTTGGAATATGAATTTAGTAACAACATCTTGGTGGGATTAAAATGGGTAACCCTCTTATGGAATTCCTCCAAAGGCCTTTCAGCTTTTCCAACACAGGAGGTTATGTGAAACCAGAGCTTGCTGGCAATGCTTGTGCATATCTGGCCCTGCTTATCTGTGTGTGTGCATTTGTGTCTCTGCTAATGGGTGTGTGTGTGTGTGGTAGTGTTTGTGCATTTGTGTCTCTGCTAATGGGTGTGTGTGTGTGTTAGTGTTTGTGCATTTGTGTCTCTGCTAATGGGTGTGTGTGTGGTAGTGTGTGTATGTTCCCTCTTTGTTCCCTGGCTCCAGTCAAGGCTCGGTTGACCCACTGTGCAGCGGTTGTCTGTTCATAATTTCTCTAACCCTAACCTGACCACTAACTGACCCCTCCTGTTCAGGTGAACGCTAACCTGACCACTAACTGACCCCTCCTGTTCAGGTGAACCCCAACCTGACCACAAACTGACCCCTCCTGTTCAGGTGAACGCTAACCTGACCACTAACTGACCACTCCTGTTCAGGTGAACCCTAACCTGACCACTAACTGACCCCTCCTGTTCAGGTGAACGCTAACCTGACCACAAACTGACCCCTCCTGTTCAGGTGAACCCTAACCTGACCACAAACTGACCCCTCCTGTTCAGGTGAACCCTAACCTGACCACAAACTGACCCCTCCTGTTCAGGTGAACCCCAACCTGACCACTAACTGACCCCTCCTGTTCAGGTGAACCCTAACCTGACCACTAACTGACTACTCCTGTTCAGGTGAATCCTAACCTGACCACAAACTGACCCCTCCTGTTCAGGTGAACCCGCGGTCGCCTGCCAGTAAGGAGACCTACCAGGAGCGCTTGTTACGCTTGGAGGGAGACAAGGAGTCCCTCGTCCTACAGGTAACAGTTTTATTGCCATGGTGTTAGAAAAGTTCAAGATGTAACTGTTATCCTGTATAAGAATGATTCTTTGTTCAGCATTCCTTGTGTGTAGAGAGAGGCCTACCCCCAAATCTGAACTTTGGGTAACACAGGGCATATGCAAACAAGGTGACCTGGGCTGACCACTCTCTCTTACTGGAGAAACCATAAAAGATGTCTGGCCAGGTCTATGCAAGGGAGCCAATAAAAGAAGAGCCATGGGACATTTGCGTGCCTTTATTTTAACCAATGACAGTAAAGAGCAGGGATGCTTAAATAGCTAGCTAGCACAACATGCTAGCAGTCAAACTTTGTAGCACAATGGCGTGTGATGTTTTTGTCTCCTTGTGGGCTGGCCGCAAGCAATAAAGCTTTTTTTAAACACACATGGTAACAATCTCATCTTCCCATGGTAACATACAGGACCTGTACAGCAATGTTTATGTCACATAAGGCCCTATATCCATCAGCTATATCAAACAGTAACCTGTAGAGTATGTATCTAGTATTGTGCATGAGTAGGCACTTTCTGCACATGAATGCAGTGTTTGAGGTTTATCTTCTGTCTTCTACGTCGGCGTGTCAGGAGAAAGAGATCACTGCTGTGTTGTTATTGTGTTACTTCCCTAAGCAGCAATTTCTGTTTTCTCTACTCGTCTAAGACGTTCAGACACAGTTCTACACCTACAGTGCCCTCCAAAAGTATTGGAACAGTGAGGCGAATTCCTTTATTTTTGCTGTAGACTGAAAACATTTGGGCTTGACATCAAATAATGAACGTGAGACCAGAGATCAACGTTTCAGCTTTTATTTCCAGGTATTTACATCAGGATCTGATGCACAACTAAGAAAATATCACATTTTGTTTGAATCCACCCATTTGTCATGTGAGCAAAAGTATTGGAACAGATATACTTAAAACATATTTAAGTGAATAAGACTTAATATTTAGTTGCAAATCCTTTGCTTTCAATAACTGCAGCAAGTCTGTGACCCATTGACGTCACCAAACTTTTGCATTCTTCCTTTTTGATGCTTTCCCAGGCTTTCACTGCAGCCTCTTTCAGTTGTTGTTTGTTTTGTGGGGTTCCTCCCTTCAGTCTCCTCTTAAGCAGGTAAAATGCATGCTCTATAGGGTTTAAGTCTGGAGATTGACTTGGCCAGTCTAATACCTTCCATTTCTTGCCCCTGATAAACTCCTTTGTTGTTTTGGCAGTGTGTTTTGGGTCGTTATCTTGCTGCATGATGAAGGCTCTGCCAATCAGTTTGGTTGCATCTTTCCTTAAATTGGCAGACAAAATGTTTCTGTAGACTTCCGAGTTCATTTTGCTGCTGCCATCATGTGTTACATCCTCAATGAAGATTAATGAGCCCGTCCTAGAAGAAGCCATGCAAGCCCAAGCCATGACATTACCTCCACCGTGTTTCACAGATGAGCTTGTGTGTTTGGGATCATGAGCAGTTCCTTTCTTTCTCCAAACTTTAGCCTTTCCATCACTTTGGTAAAAGTTAATCTTTGTCTCATCAGTCCATAAAACTTTGTCCCAGAATTTTTGAGGTTCATCTCTGTACTTTTTGGCAAATTCCAGCCTGGCCTTCCTATTCTTCTTGCTAATGAGTGGTTTGCATCTTCTGGTGTAGCCCTTGTACTTTTGTTCATGAAGTCTTCTGCGAACAGTAGATAGTGATACCTTCACTCCTGCCATCTGGAGGTTGTTGCTGATCTCACTAACAGTTGTTTTAGGGTCTTTCTTTACAGCTCTCACAATGTTTCTGTCATCAACTGCTGATGTTTTCCTTGGTCTACCTGTTCGACGTCTGTTACTTAGTACACCAGTAGTTTTCTTCTTCTTCAGGACATTCCAAATGGTTGTACTGGCTATGGCCAATGTTTCTGCAATGGCTCTGATTGATTTTCCATCTTCTCTAAGACTCACAATTGCTTGTTTTTCACCCAAAGACAGCGCTCCGGTTTTCATGTTGTTTTCACCTCTGAATACAGTCTGCATAGACAAAACCTATCTTACCCAATCTGAACCTGAGTGTAGACATTCAGTGGTATTTATTGATTGAATAATGTATGTAATAGGACACACCTGGGCAACAAAACACACCTGTCAGTCATATGTTCCAATACTTTTGCTCACGTGACAAATGGGTGGGTTCGAACAAAAAGGTGATATTTTCTAATTTGTGCATCAGATCCTGATGTAAATACCTGGAAATAAAAGCTGAAACGTTGATCTCTGGTTTCACATTCATCGTTTGATGTCAAGCCCAAATGTTTTCAGTCTACAGCAAAAATAAAGGAATTGGCCTCACTGTTCCAATACTTTTGGAGGGCACTGTATATCTGTGTCCTTGTCCCGGTGTTACTAGGTAAAAGACCATTACAAGAGTTGAACTGTGGGCAAGGCATTTTCGCTTCTAAAATAACATGCCCACAGTTCAACTCTAACAATATACTGTCATCAGCTACCGTCTCCATTGCATGGGTGTTGAGATCCGCCTGACCCATACAATAGAGAGGGAGGCATTGAGCTCCACTGAACCCACTGTGGAGAACATGAACCTGGGCTGGGAGAACCGGACACCTGGCCCCTTGGTGCCCTCTCTGATCACAAACTCATATCACGTCTCAGAGCAGGTCACTTCACCGGAGCAGGGAGGTGTGTGTGTGGAACAGGGAGGTGTGTGTGTGTGGAGTAGAGAGGTGTGTGTGTGGAGTAGATAGGTGTGTGTGGGAGTGTGGTTTTGCAATACTCTGTAGTGAGGTTGTGGTTTTGTTAATTTTGCAGGGTTGGACAAGTGTTGCAATGGTGGTGATTGTTTGTTTTAGGATAATATTGCTTCACAGTGTTTTGGTGTGTGTGTGTGTGTATGCCTGCTGTGTTTCTCAGAGTCGCTGAGTTAGGGCCATTCCCTCTGTCAAGTGCAGGCCTGTTTCCTGGTACACACCTAGGTGTATGTGTGAGCCTGTTAATTGTTGTCTGCTTGTAACTCAGGTGTCACATACCCAGCCACATTCCACCACTAAACATTTATGTGATTGGCCGTTCAAACCCTGTGTGGCTACAGTGATTGGCTGGAGACTAATTATTTTTCGCACCACTTTATATTTAACCTGGATACTGCAGACCTGATCTAGGCAGCTAGTCCACCTTCTGAAGGACAAAGGATTCATTCAACGTGAGAAGGGAAATATTTGCACTGTATAATCTGGCACCGGGAAGGGTGTATCAACAGCGGTGTAAACACGCAGTCAAGTGCATGAAGGAGAAGGTAGTGGGTGAAGGGAAGTGGGGAAAGTGCATTGCTCTGACCCTGGGGGGTGAGGAATGGAGGAGGGTGGGGGGTGAGGAATGGAGGAGGGTGGAGTGGGAGGAGGGTGGGGGGTGGAATGTTTAGGGGTCAGGTGGGGTCAGGATGGTTATATTGGCTTTTGTGTCCAACGTCTTGTATTGATATTATTTCTGTCTTTGTCTCACCTAACTCCCACACACCACACACACACTCACACACACACTCAATCACTCACTCACGCACGCACCCCACCCCCACACACCAAAAACGCACACACACCACACACACACACACACACACACACACACAGGTGAGCGTGCTCACGGACCAGGTGGAAGCTCAAGGCGTGAAGATCAGTGATCTGGAGAACTGCTTGGAGGAACACCAGCTCAAACTGAACTCTACTGAAGAGATGCTGCAACAGGTACAGCACGTCTACTGATACCACATCAGCTCTCTCTCTTTCACTCAGCCTTTATCTCTCTCTACTATATACTCTCCATATCTCTCTATCACTGTTTATCTCTGTCTCTATCTCTTTCCAACTTTATCTCTCTCTCTCTCTCACCCTAGCCCCCCCCTCTCTTTTTTCCATCTATATGGCTGTCTCTCTTTCTAACACTCTCTCCCCCTCTCTGTATCTCTATTTCTCTCAACAACTCATCATCTTTTATGTATGACCAGAACGCGGAGCAGCCAGTGGGCATCAGATCTTTACTCAAAGCTGCTATCTGTTTAATGAGCTCTGGGAGAACTTAAGAGTACTTCCAGGTTGTGTGTCTGCTGTTGGGAGACAGGATGTGGGCAGAGCAGTAGATGGGAGAGGGTCCGTCTCCCAGACTGTCTGTCCGAGGCTCCTGGTTCTTCCCAGGAGGAAATTCCTGCACAGAATTCCAGTGTGCCTGAGGCCTCGATCACCGTGACAACCCAAATATTTTGGGGGAGGGGGGGGGGGGGGGGGTGGGGGTGGCTGGTTCACGTCCAGGAGTGAGGCTTGGAGAGACGATTTGGTTCTGTTTCTGGTTCTGTTGTGTTCTGAGCAGGGTTGGACTGTCTCGTCTGGTCAGCACACAACCTCTCCAGCCCAGACCTGAGCTGTGTTTTCCACAGTATGGTCTGCCTGTCTGCCTGTCTGCCTGTCTGTCTCTCTGCCTGTCTGTCTGCCTGCCTGCCTGTCTGCCTGTCTGTCTCACTGTGTCTGCCTGCCTGTCTGCCTGTCTGCCTGTCTGTCTCTCTGCCTGTCTGTCTGCCTGTCTGTCTCTCTGCCTGTCTGTCTGCCTGTCTGCCTGCCTTTCTGTCTGTCTCTCTGTGTTTGTCTCTGTCTTTCTGTCAGTTAGTCTTTGTCTGTTAGTCTTTGTCTGTTAGTCTTTGTCTGTTAGTCTTTATGTCTGTTAGTCTGCCAGATCAGTTGATCACAAGACCATGCCTCCTACCAGAGTAAGAGAGAGAGAGAAAGAGAAAGTGAGAGAAAGAGAGAGGTTCAGAAAGCAACGGAGGGAGGGAGGGAGGGAGAGAGGGAGAGAGGGAGAGAGGGAGAGAGGGAGGGAGGGAGGGAGAGGGAGGGAGGGGGTAGTAGTAAGGGAGGGACTCAGCGGGAGAGAGGGAGTGCCGTGTGTTAGCTGGGAGGTGTGTGTCCACGTCTCTCTGAGGTAGAAGTCAGGATGTGAGAATGTTCTTTCAAACTCCTAATGACGGAGACACTGGGCACTACGTAGCCATGACAGCACTACAGAACAGGCTTGATTTGTCAGCAGGACCTCTGGCTTCTTAAAGGTAGGATCTTCCTTTTGTCATTATAGTCATTACGAAGACAACTGCCAGGCGACTTGAGACAGAGCTTGACTGCTGTATGATCAATCCATCTCTTCATATCTGTGTTGGCTTCACTGCAGCCTGATTACTCCCTGAGCAGAGCAAGCTGTTCCAAAGGGCACGGTTGGGTTTTATGGAGACGTGGTCATTATGAGGCTTTGGACTTGAGCCGCAAATCTCTTCCTAGTGACACAACTAATATTTTCCATGTGCTCCCCCAGAAATACTCTGAAGCTGTTTTTCTGAAAATCTTTTTTTTTTTGTGCGAACGCAATACTGGGCCTGCTCAGACAGCGCGCTGCTCCTCACTAAGTGGTTTTACACCTGCCCGCAAATCAACTCAATTAGAAACAGGATCTGTGTGTTTGTGTGGTTTGGCTGGCTCTGGAGGTCTGGAGTTGTGAGCTGGCACCTTAGCAGCTGTGGGCAGAGAAGGCATGATGGGATCTCTGTTCTGGCAGGGGCTGCAGCCCAGGGTGTGACTGACAACACTTTACACAGATAAATAAAAACGTAAACACGCACCAGCTGATCGTGACGCCGCTCACTCTTTGTTCCTGGAGTGGTTCTTCCTCCTTCTCTCCCTCCCTCCCTCCCTCCCTCCCTCCCTCCCTCCCTCCCTCCCTCCCTCCCTCCCTCCCTCCCTCCCTCCCTTCCTCTCTCCGTCTCTCTCCCTCCCTCTCTCTGTCTCCCTCTGTCCTGCTCTGTCTTTTTCTCCCCCTCTGTCCATCGTTCCTTCTCGTGTGTGTCTAAGTGTCAGACAGAGAGAGAGACTGTGACAGAGGCAGTATAAATAGGGTTCAGAGCCTGTGTATATTTAGCTGCTTCAACAGCACTCACAAACCAGAACGTTTATCTGTAGACCGGACAGTCACACCGAAGTTACAAGGTAGCTGCTTCAGTCTTACCTTTGTGTGTGTGTGTGCATGTGTGTATGTTTGGGAAAGACAGGGAAAGTTTTGTATTGTGTCTGCCTTCTGTACTTTTGTTTTGATAAAAACACATGTATGCATGTGTGGATATGGGAATGTTTCTGTGTGTTTCTGTGTGTCTGTGTGTGTGTGTGTGTTTGTGTCCGGTGGACAGGAGCTTCACAGGAGAACTTCCTTGGAGAGCCAGAAACTGGAGCTGCTGGGCCAGGTGTCCTACCTGAAGATCCAGCTGTCCGACATGGACAGCAGACACACCCAGGGAGTAGAGAGACAGCACAAAGCTGAGGTAAGGGACATGGACAGCAGACACACCCAGGGAGTAGAGAGACAGCACAAAGCTGAGGTAAGGGACATGGACAGTAGACACACCCAGGGAGTAGAGAGACAGCACAAAGCTGAGGTAAGGGACATGGACAGCAGACACACCCAGGGAGTAGAGAGACAGCACAAAGCTGAGGTAAGGGACATGGACAGCAGACACACCCAGGGAGTAGAGAGACAGCACAAAGCTGAGGTAAGGGACATGGACAGCAGACACACCCAGGGAGTAGAGAGACAGCACAAAGCTGAGGTAAGGGACATGGACAGCAGACACACCCAGGGAGTAGAGAGACAGCACAAAGCTGAGGTAAGGGACATGGACAGCAGACACACCCAGGGAGTAGAGAGACAGCACAAAGCTGAGGTAAGGGACATGGACAGTAGACACAGCCAGGGAGTAGAGAGACAGCACAAAGCTGAGGTAAGGGACATGGACAGCAGACACACCCAGGGAGTAGAGAGACAGCACAAAGCTGAGGTAAGGGACATGGACCATACACATGCTAGTCACGTAGCTAGTCATGCTAGCACATAGCTGGTCCCTTTAGCACATAGCTAGTCATATTAGCACATTGCTAGTCACGTTAGCATAGCTACAGTTGAAAAAGAAGATGATCACCCTGCTCTTCCTGAACATGGCTGATCACTCTGATCTAATAGTCTTCCCTGCTTCTCCTGAACATGGCTGATCACTCTGTGATCTACTAGTCTTCCCTGCTTCTCCTGAACATGGCTGATCACTTGGTGATCTAATATTCTTCCCTGCTCCTCCTGAACATGGCTGATCACTCTGTGATCTACTAGTCTTCCCTGCTCCTCCTGAACATGGCTGATCACTCTGTGATTTACTAGTCTTCCCTGCTCCTCCTGAACATGGCTGATCAGGAAAGGAGTCCTGACTCAGTTGGTGTTCTCAGTCTTGACTGTGTATTTGCTTAAAGCCAGTGTTGTACTCGCGCACGCACACACGCACCACCAGTTTGACCTCCAAAACCACAAGAAAAAGAGAAATGTTCAGGCTGGAACTGTTACAAATGGTGATAGAGTAATGTGTGTAATTACAATCCAAACACAGCATGTGAAAGAGGCTTTGTGCTCCTGGGGCAAGCACAGTATGGTACAGGTGGAGGTTGGAAGGCCAGTGTTATACTTGGGCACACACACACACTCACATATATACACACAAACACACGCACACTGACACACATATATACATACACACATATATACACGTACATACAAATGTGTACATAGATACACACACACACACACACACAGCCACCACTTGTGTGACTACCCAAGCAGTGCTGGGTAAAGGTGAGTGTGTTAAGGTTTCAGCCTCTTGTCCGGTCTGGAGTCAGTGGTCTGGGTGCATGACTGGAGCCTTTGTGAGGGCAGGATGGGAGGGAGGGCCCGGCTGTCGAAACAAGGGCACCCCTCCAAATACCCCTGTACTCTCAGCATGGTAACACTTTCTCTAGACGGGAAATGGTGTTTCCTAGGCACTTCCTAGACTTGAAGGGGAGCGGGGGATGTTGGAGGTTTGAGTAACGTGAGGTGGTTTCCTGCTGTGTTGTTGGAACAGAGTGCTTCAACAGTTCCACTCTTCCCGCTTTCTTAGACACACACAAACACGGCACGAAAATACACACACACACACACACTTTGACACTCCCTGCAAGCGTTCCTGCTGTGGTCCCACTAAGCCTCTAGTTAAATATAGAGACGGAGGCACCCAGTATCATCTGTCACATCCTCTATACTGGAACGCCATGCAAGACTTCCTCTGCTCACAGTCCACACATAACTTTACTCCTGTTTACTCTGTCTCCATCTCTCTCTGTCTCCATCTCTCTCTCTCTCTCTCTCTCTCTCTCTCTCTCTCTCTCTCTCTCTCTCTCTCTCTCCCTCCTTTTTCTTTCAATCTC
Organism: Hypomesus transpacificus; assembly: GCF_021917145.1. Lineage (NCBI taxonomy): Eukaryota > Metazoa > Chordata > Actinopteri > Osmeriformes > Osmeridae > Hypomesus > Hypomesus transpacificus. Next base: position 46,986 of record NW_025813849.1, read on the forward strand.
TTTCCTTCCCCTTGTTTCCTCTCTCTCCCCCTCTACCTGTCCCTCTTCCTCTCTCTCTCAAACCCCTCTGTCTCTTCCCCCTTTCTCCCTAGACAGTAATACCTCTCTCTCCACTTCTTTCTCTACCCATCTCTCCCTCTCACACTGTTTCTCTCTTTCTGTCTCTCCCTTTCTTCACAAGAACATGGTCTGTACTGCATTCCAATGGAAGGCTTTTCTGTAATTGTGTGCTGTAACAGTGGTATGGTAATGAAGCGGGGTATAATAACTTCCCATTATAACTGCTTCATCTATCTTCATAGTGGGCCTGAGATTCCTGGAGGTGACGCAGGGAATTTAGCTGTGAATTACGATTGTGGAAAACGATCCACACAGGAACCAAATGTACTTTCACAAGTGATGTGATTCACGCTTTTTTGACGTTTTCAAACTAGGTCAGGCCGTGCGGGTTGTGTTTACCCTGGCCACAGGAAGTGACAGCTCAGCTCCAGAGTCGGACCCACACAGCGACTGACAAACCACACACATACGAACAAACCACAGCAGCCTCACTTCCATGGGAACTTCAGTGTCTCGTTTGGTTCTTAAAGGGACAGTTCCCTCAAAGTAAAGCTTCATTCATAACAATACCGGTCACAGGGTACACGCAGACAGACAGACAGTCAGACAGACATACACATTGCTTAATTCTTCACTCATTATCTCTCTTCCTGTCTTTCTTTTCTCTGTCCTGTCCTGTCCTGTCTGTCTGTCTGTCTATGCCTGCCTGTCTGTCTGTCTGTCTGTCTGTCTATGCCTGCCTGTCTGTCTATCTATGCCTGCCTGTCTGCCTGTCTGTCTGTCTGTCTGTCTGTCTGTCTGTCTGTCTGTCTGTCTGTCTGTCTATGTCTGTCTGTCTATGCCTGCCTGTCTGCCTGTCTGCATGTCTGTCTTTATGCATGTCTGTCTATCCGTCAGAGTGTGGTGAACCTCATTAGCGAACTGCAGGAGCAGATGTGTAGAATTCAGCAGGAGATCCAGTTCAGGATCCAGGAGAAACACACCCAGGAGCTCCAGGCCCACACTGGGCCCACGGAGGCCTCAACCCCAGACCAGGGGCTCGCCTGGGACAGTAGCCCAGAGGAGGGCCATGTCAGCGGGCTGCAGGAGGCTCCAGACAGGCCGGATGTGTCGTCAGGCCTGGGCCAGGGTAGCTCAGAGGCCGGGGAGCAGGGCCACAGTGGAGGAGAGAGAGTAGGCAGAGCCTGCATGTCGTTACCTGGCCTAACCCACACAACCTCTCATGCCAGCTTGTGTTGGACATCCCCAGAGATCCTGACAGATCACTAAACACAACCAAACCTTAAAACACCTGTGTTTCGACGTCATGTGTTTAGGATTGTGCTGAGCATGTCCGGTTGTGTTAACTTCATTGTGTTGTGTAGAGTTCTGTGTCACCCTTTCGGCACCTTGTTGTTTAAAGAGCTTCAGATAAATGTGGTATTTAGTTGCAGTGTTGTGAGGTACCGTGTTCACCTGTCCAGCATACTGCACACCTTATTCATTAACTCTTTATCAATGGCGAATATTAGGTGTGTGAGTACGTGTGTGTATTAATGTGTGTGTGTACGGCCTGCATGTTCGTGTGTGTGTGTGTTTCCCTGCATGGCTGTGTCCTCAGGTGCTATGTCAGGAGCTGAGGACCCTGAAGGAGAAGGTAGAGGTGTTGGAGGAACAGAAGCACCTGTATGAGAGGAGACTGAAGACAACCAAGGTGAGAGGAGGAGAGGTGCATTCACAGTAGAGCAGAGGAGAGGAGAGGTGCATTCACAGTAGAGCAGAGGAGAGGAGAGGTGCATTCACAGTAGAGCAGAGGAGAGGTGCATTCACAGTAGAGTAGAGGAGAGGTGCATTCACAGTAGAGGAGAGGAGAGGTGCATTCACAGTAGAGCAGAGGAGAGGTGCATTCACAGTAGAGGAGAGGAGAGGTGCATTCACAGTAGAGGAGAGGAGAGGTGCATTCACAGTAGAGGAGAGGTGCATTCACAGTGGAGCAGAGGAGAGGAGAGGTGCATTCACAGTAGAGCAGAGGAGAGGAGAGATCCATTCACAGTAGAGGAGAGGAGAGGTGCATTCACAGTAGAGCAGAGGAGAGGAGAGGTGCATTCACAGTAGAGCAGAGGAGAGGTGCATTCACAGTAGAGGAGAGGAGAGGTGCATTCACAGTAGAGCAGAGGAGAGGAGAGGTGCATTCACAGTAGAGGAGAGGAGAGGTGCATTCACAGTAGAGCAGAGGAGAGGAGAGGTGCATTCACAGTAGAGCAGAGGAGAGGTGCATTCACAGTAGAGGAGAGGAGAGGTGCATTCACAGTAGAGGAGAGGAGAGGTGCATTCACAGTAGAGGAGAGGAGAGGTGCATTCACAGTAGAGCAGAGGAGAGGAGAGGTGCATTCACAGTAGAGGAGAGGAGAGGTGCATTCACAGTAGAGCAGAGGAGAGGTGCATTCACAGTAGAGCAGAGGAGAGGAGAGGTGCATTCACAGTAGAGCAGAGGAGAGGTGCATTCACAGTAGAGCAGAGGAGAGGAGAGCAGATGTGTAGAGTAGAGAGGAGCGTAGAATAGAGTAGACTGGAGTCATATCTTACCTGTTTGGACCGCACCAGTAGATCCCAGATTTGCAGCTTCCAGATTTCCTGAACACTGTCCAGGCCTGCACAGCTGCCATGAGTCGCTGATCCTCACACACACTCTCACATTCTCAAAGGCTGTTTACTTTACAAATCGGTAGATGATTTTCTTAGTAGAAATAGATTTAATGACAGCAGACTGCCTTCTCTCTGCTGCTGTGTACCTTGGCACTAACCCTAGGTATGGCTCTTTAGGTCTCTTTCTGCTGTCCTCGCTCTCTCCTTCTCTCTCACTCCCTCTTTACCCCCCCCTCTCTCTCTCTCTGTCTCTCTCTCTCTCGCTCTCTCGCTCTCTCTCTGTCTCTCTCTATCTCTATCTCTCTCGCTCTCTCTCTGTCTCTCTCTCTCTCTATCCCTTGACCCAAGCTTTTGTCCACTTCATCCTATTATCAGTCCTATGTAGTAGCATGCCCCACACCTCCACCCCTCCACCACTCCACCCCTCTACCCATCCCTCCCCACCCAGCCCACTCTTCCTGGTGGTACGTTCTCCAGCCTTCATCAGCCAGTGGTTTTCACCCCATCACATCTGCTTTCCTCTCATACTGGCTCTCTGAAATGTGTGTTCCAAGCCTGCCCTCACAAGTATTTTCGAGTTGCAGTGCTTTGCTGTGGTTGTGTCATAGTGTGTTTTATAGAGAAACATAGGCTGCTGTGGAAAAACCATCTAGTTGGGTCAAGCTGTAAGACAGCTTTCAAGTTCAAACACAAGACATGTGTGCTGCAATGTGTGTTTGTTTATGTTTACGTGAGCGTATTTTTAAGTCCCAGCCACTTTTGATGTTTTTTTTCTCTCTGTCTCTTCCTCCCTCCCTCCCTCCCTCCCTCCCCCCCCCCCCCCCCCTCTCTCTCTCTCTCTCTCTCTCTCTCTATCTCTCTCTGTGTCTGTCTCTCTCTCTGTCCCTCTCTCTGTCTCTCTCTCTCTCTGTCTCTCTCTGTGCATGAGTGTGTGTGTAATGTGTGTGTGTGTGTGTGTGTCTAATCTCAGGCCCAGATCGTGGACCTCCAGCAGCTTCTGCTCAGTAAGAATGCAGAGATCGACAGTCTTCACAGCCAACTGTTGTCCCGCCCCTCCCTGGTCACCGAGGGCTGGGAGAGAGGTAGGCCCCGCCCCCCTGAGCCAGACACTTCCTGTCTCACCCTAGTGAGGGTTCACCCTCAGCTATTAACATGTGAAGATGTGGACGACTGTGTGTGTGTGAGTGAGTTTGTGTGTGCATTTGTGCGTGTGTGTGTGTGGTGTCTAATGGCCGTCTCTCTGTCTCTCCATCTTGCATCACTCACTCTTAGAGGAGATGTACAGGAGAAGGCTGAACAACAAACGTAAGCCTCATCACTAACCACCTCCTCACCTCCTACCTCCTCACCTCCTACCTCCTCACCTTCCACCTCCACACCTCCTACCTCCTCACCTACTACCTTCTCACCTCCTCCCTCCTCACCTTCTCATCTCCTCATCTCCTACCTCCTCAACTCCTCACCTGCTACCCTCTCACCTCCTCATCTCCTCATCTCCTCACCTCCTCAACTCCTCACCTACTACCTTCTCACTTCCTCATCTCCTCACCTCTTACCTCCTCACCTCCATCTATCTTCTCCTTGCTGGTCTTCATCTTCCACCAGCTGGGCATCTTTGTGTGGGTCTCCATCTCTCCTTCTGGAACTGCTGTGAACGTTAACTCCCTCTTCCTCCCCTGGCTCCTCTCCTTCTCCTCCCTTCTCACATTCAGTATCTCCTTCTTATTCCATCCTTATTTGATCTATCTCCTTCTCCTCCTCTCCTCCATGTCTTCCTCTCCTCTCCTCCTCACCTCCATGTCCTCCTCTCATCCATTCTTACTCCTTTCCACCTTTCCTCCTGTCCCACTCCACGGGTCATCTGAGTCTGAGATCTATGTGCAACATGATATCCCATCTGTGTACATTTATCTATTTATCTATTTCTATCTTCAGACCAGGAACTTCAGAGGCTTAGAACTGGCATGGAGTCCTTGCTAGCTGCCAACGATGAAAAGGTGAGTTACCATGGCAGCCAAACAGCCCTGTTAGTCTTTAGCCCAGATGTAAACTGACTAGACTGATTGAACATTCAGCTGGACGGTGTCATTGGCTTAGAACGGCTCCAGACTGTTTATAGAAGCTTGTGTTGTTGGCATGTATAGAGCCTGACCATCATCGTTTTAGAGGACAGCTGGCTGGATGGGGCTAAATGGCCAAGCGGCATACCTCAATACCTCCTCTCCTTCTTCTGTGACCCCCCCCTCACCACCAGCAGCATGTGGAGCACAGGGGAGCCTGTGTATTATTGCAGTCTCGCAGAAGGAATCTTGGATCTTTGAGGACACACAGACATGGGCGAACATGTGTGCCACACACACAAAAACACACACACTCGCAGACAAACGCACGCACATGCACACACACACACACAGATGTGCATGCACACACACGCACACACACACATACATAAACACACGCACACTGAGGTCAATTATTTCAGGCAAAACCACACTTAAGTTCTCCTAGGTCTGCCAGACCTAATTTAGCAGTTAGCTCCATCAGAAGAGACGGTCCCAAAGCCAGGCTCAGAGCAGCACTTCACACACAGGGTCTTCTGAAAGAGCCACCACAGCTCATGTTCCCAGCTGGGCTCAACACTGACTCCACCCAGCCCAACTGCCCTCAACACTGACTCCTCCCAGCTCAGCCTTTAATGTAAAGTACACACACATAACATGTGTGTAAATAGTATATTAGTTAGTCATGCTAAAAGGCACCTTTCCATAACCTTTAATAGCTATTATATCATAGTTCAAAGCAACTCTTCAATCATGATTCTAAGTAACTGTGAAAACATGGGCAATTAAATTAACTACCATGTAGTTATGATGTTAAATGGTAATTAATGTAACCTTCATATAAAGTGTTTCCAAACAATGTGTTTCAGGATCGCAGGATCGAGGAACTGACCCTCCTGTTGAGCCAGCGTCAACAGTTCAGAGAGATCTCCACGTCCAGGCATGGTAACCACACGTCCAGCCCTCTTCTCCATCCCTCCATCTCTCCATCCCTCCTCCTTTCCATCTCTCCTCTCCATCCCTCCATCTCTCCTCTCCATCCCTCCATCTCTCCTCTCCATCCCTCTATCTCTCCATCCCTCCATCTCTCCATCTCTCCTCTCCATCCCTCCATCTCTACATCCTTCCATCTCTCTTCTCCATCCCTCCATCTCTCTTCTCCATCCCTCCATCTCTCCTCTCCATCCCTCCTCTCCATACCTCCTCCTCTCCATCTCTGCTCTCCATCCCTCCATCGCTCCTCTCCATCCCTCCTCCTCTCCATCTCTCCTCTACATCCCTCCATCTCTCCTCTCCATCTCTCCTCTCCATCCCTCCTCTCCATCTCTCCTCCTCTCCACTCTTAATAACACAACTGTGTCTTTGCTCTAGCCCCGCCTCCGGCCTCGCCCCCTGCTATCCCTGTGTCCAATCAGAGGACGCCGTCCAGCAGCAGTGAGGAGGAGGAGCAGGGCGCCATGACGACGGCTCTGTCCACCGACTCCCCGTCCAGCAGCCTGAAGTCTGAGGTGAAGGGGGGGGTGAGGCTTGGGGGGTGGGGGGGGGGGGGTAAGGGGGGGGTGTTAGGCTCGGGGGGTGACGTAGGTGTGGAGCGGGAGGGAGATTGGAAGGAGGGGGTAAAAAAATAAGAGGAGGAAGGAGTGAAGGGGAGGAGGAGGGGAGAGGGTTGAGATCACCCACATTGAGGTGTTTGTTTCGTCTGTCCTCAGTCCCAGCTGTCCTCCAGCAGCTCCTCCCCACAGCTGCGGTCCTCGCTCTCCCCTCACAAAGACCCCCGCTCCAGGTAAGAAGCATTGACCACGGACGTACCCACAGACTGGGAAGTAACAAAGTACAAATATTTTCGAAAAGTGTTTTTTTGATTGAAAAAGGTTGGAAAAAAATTGTAAAAAAAAGTGTTGTATGTGAAAAATATGTTTTAGCTTTTTTTAAGGTTGGGAAAACAAATTCAAAAAAAAAATAAAAAATGGATGAGGACTTTACTGCACTCTGCTCTGCTTTACTTTACTCTGGTTTAGGCTTCTCTGTTCTCCTCTCTCACTGTGTGTGTGTGTGTGTTGTGTTGTGTGTGTGTTGTGTGCTGGGTAAACGTCAACATCAAATGTTTGTTTCCTCAGGCCACAGCCCCTGCTTCTCTCCAGCAGCATGAACGACCTGCAGAATGGACCCTCTCAGAAGGTAACCCTTCTCTCATCACCTCTGTCTCAGTCCTTCTGCTGTGATCCAGCACATCTCTCTCTCTCTGAACCAGAACCTTTCCTCCGCTTCACCTCCCTCTCTTTCTACTCTACCTCCCTGTAGCCTGTGGTAGAGAGCTCCCTATTCGCCCACGCTTCGCCTGAGGTACTCTTATTTCCATACGTGATGTTTTCTTCCCAATCCGCTCGGCTCTTTCAGTGTGTGTTGTATGTTGTGTACACCCGGAACCAAATACCCTTTTCTGCATATTTCGTAAACACGTGTTGATCCTGTGTCAGATGTGTGGACTGTGTTGCTCCTGTATCAGATGTGTGGACTGTGTTGCTCCTGTATCAGATGTGTGGACTGTGTTGATCCTGTGTCAGATGTGTGGACTGTGTTGCTCCTGTGTCAGATGTGTGGACTGTGTTGCTCCTGTGTTGCTCCTGTGTCAGATGTGAGGACTGTGTTGATCCTGTATCTGATGTGTGGACTGTGTTGATCCTGTGTTGCTCCTGTATCAGATGTGTGGACTGTGTTGATCCTGTATCTGATGTGTGGACTGTGTTGATCCTGTGTTGCTCCTGTATCAGATGTGTGGACTGTGTTGCTTCCCCAGACCCAGCAGGTGGAGGGCAGGTGTTCCACGTTGCCTGTGAAGGTTAGTTTGTTTGTTGTTTGTTTGTATTCAAGTCATTGAGATGTTTTTGTTTAGTCTGAAGAATGGTTTATTTTTTGTTTACCTATAGTGTCCCTTGACTCTGTTAGTTAACAGTATGCACTTCTGATCCGGGATCTGCTGCTATAGTTAATACCATCTGCTGAATAACGTGAATAACATGAATAACGTGTGGAACGTCAGGTGTCACTCACCGAGCACAACGGAGACACCAGCGAGGCCAGCGAGGCCAGCGAGGCCAGCGAGGCCAGCGAGGCCAGGGAGGCCAGGGATACTGCAGACAGCACAGAGGCCAGAGAGGTTGGGGATACTGCAGACAGCACAGAGGCCAGAGAGGTTGGGGATACCATCGACGCTCAGAGCCAGAGATCTCCAGCTACGAGTGAGGATGGAGACTCCATCCAGAGTAAGCTTTACGTAACACTAAACATCCAGAGTAAGCTTTACGTAACACTAAACATTCAGAGTAAGCTTTACGTAACGTTAAACTTTTGCTCACATATTTATACCACAATGACTTAGAATCATGACTACTTTGAATTATGATAAAATAGCTATAAAAAGCAATGGAAATACACCTTTTAGCATGACCATATACATCCTAATATACCATGTACACGTGTTGTCTGTGTGTAGTTGACATGAGAGGCTGGGCAGCATGGTATGTGCGTCGGTAGAGTCAGGGTCCTGGTGGTCCTCTCTCTGATCCTGGACCTCAGACTGAGCCCAGCCCAGGTCCTGGTGGTCCTCTCTCTGATCCTGGACCTCAGACTGAGCCCAGCCCAGGTCCTGGTGGTCCTCTCTCTGATCCTGGACCTCAGACTGAGCCCAGCCCAGGTCCTGGTGGTCCTCTCTCTGATCCTGGACCTCAGACTGAGCCCAGCCCAGGTCCTGGTGGTCCTCTCTCTGATCCTGGACCTCAGACTGAGCCCAGCCCAGGTCCTGGTGGTCCTCTCTCTGATCCTGGACCTCAGACTGAGCCCAGCCCAGGTCCTGGTGGTCCTCTCTCTGATCCTGGACCTCAGACTGAGCCCAGCCCAGGTCCTGGTGGTCCTCTCTCTGATCCTGGACCTCAGACTGAGCCCAGCCCAGGTCCTGGTGGTCCTCTCTCTGATCCTGGACCTCAGACTGAGCCCAGCCCAGGGTTATTCCTGCCTTAGACCCAGACCACACTCAGTCACAGCCCCACCCTCCCTCTCTCTGCCCCACCCTCCCTCTCTCTAACCCACCACCCTCACCCTGACCCCACCCTCACCCTGACCCCACCCTCCCTCTCTCTAACGCACCACACTCACTCCCCGCCCCACCCCTAGTCTCTCTGATTGACCATGCTCACCCTAACCCCACCCTCCCTCTCTGATTGACCACACTCACTCCCCGCCCCACCCCTAGTCTCTCTGATTGACCATGCTCACCCTAACCCCACCCTCCCTCTCTGATTGACCATGCTCACCCTAACCCCACCCTCCCTCTCTGATTGACCATGCTCACCCTAACCCCACCCTCCCTCTCTGATTGACCACACTCCCACACCCCACCCTATCCCGCTGAAAATAGGGAGGATGAGAGAGCCACGGTGACCGTGGCTTCCACAATCTGTATGTAGCACCACCCAGTGGTCATAGTCATGCATTACATGTCTCCCCATGACCCATTGAGAATGAGTCGAACAATTTTGATTTTGATATAGTCATCAGCATTTTGCCTTTTCAAATGTTTATTGAAATATAAGAATCTCAACTGTCTTACTGTGTTAGTTATTTAAATATGACACCATCAGCTAATAACTCGTTCCAAGGGTTGGAATTACTTGCGACCAACACTCCAAACCCCCAAAATGATAGCCCCTGTGAAACACAGCTCCACTTGACCCCACAGTCGCAGGATAAAGTGTCAAGCCACTGATCAGACCTGTACTCTCTCTCTCTCTCTTTCTCCGTCTCTCCGCTCTGCGAAGGAAAGACTGAGAAGACAGGAAGTGTCCCGCCCTCTGACTCCTCCCCCCAGTCCTCGGGGGCGGAGTCAGGCCAGCGGTTGGTGGGCTCTCCGGAACACCTGAAGAACAACAGGAGCATCAGGAAGCTGTGGGGGAAGTGAGTCAGCACAAGTACACGCTACCTGTTTACAGGTACACACTGCCTGTTTACAGGTACACACTGCCTGCCTACTGTACAGGTACACACTACCTGTCTACTGTACAGGTACACACTACCTGTGTACAGGTACACGCTACCTGCCTACAGGTACACACTACCTGTCTACAGGTACACACTACCTGTGTACAGGTACACGCTACCTGCCTACTGGTACACACTACCTGTCTACAGGTACACACTACCTGCCTACTGTACAGGTACACACTACCTGCCTACTGTACAGGTACACACTACCTGTCTACAGGTATACACTACCTGTGTACAGGTACACGCTACCTGCCTACTGGTACACACTACCTGTCTACAGGTACACACTACCTGCCTACTGTACAGGTACACACTACCTGCCTACTGTACAAGTACACACTACCTGTCTACAGGTACACACTACCTGCCTACTGTACAGGTACACACTACCTGCCTACTGTACAGGTACACACTACCTGTCTACAGGTATACACTACCTGTGTACAGGTACACGCTACCTGCCTACAGGTACACACTACCTGTCTACAGGTACACACTACCTGCCTACAGGTACACGCTACCTGCCTACAGGTACACACTACCTGTCTACAGGTACACACTACCTGCCTACAGGTACACACTACCTGCCTACTGGTACACACTACCTGTCTACAGGTACACACTACCTGCCTACTGTACAGGTACACACTACCTGCCTACTGTACAAGTACACACTACCTGTCTACAGGTACACACTACCTGCCTACAGGTACACACTACCTGCCTACAGGTACACGCTACCTGTCTACAGGTACACGCTACCTGTCTACAGGTACACGCTACCTGTCTACAGGTACACACTACCTGTCTACAGGTACACACTACCTGCCTACAGGTACACGCTACCTGTCTACAGGTACACGCTACCTGTCTACAGGTACATGCTACCTGCCTACAGGTACACGCTACCTGTCTACAGGTACACACTACCTGTCTACAGGTACACACTACTCTCTCTTTACCTCTCATTTTCCCTCACCACCCTTCCCCCCAGGCTGAGGAGGACCCAGTCGGGGGGGCTCCAGTCGGGGGGGCTCCAGTCGGGGGGGCTCCAGTCGGGGGGGCTCCAGTCAGTGGACCAGGACCAGAGCCAGTTCAGAAGGGGGGGTCTGCGGGCCACGGCAGGGCCCAGGCTGACGAGGAGCCCAGGATCTACCAGAGCAGTACGGTAAAGACATGGTTCTACCAGAGCAGTACGGTAAAGACATGGTTCTACCAGAGCAGTACGGTAAAGACATGGTTCTACCAGAGCAGTACGGTAAAGACATGGTTCTACCAGAGCAGTACGGTAAAGACATGGTTCTACCAGAGCAGTACGGTAAAGACATGGTTCTACCAGAGCAGTACGGTAAAGACATGGTTCTACCAGAGCAGTACGGTAAAGACATGGTTCTGGGCTGCATGGAGAAGGGGCTAACAGCAACAACAAGAGCAGGATATTTAATTGAACTGTAAAACAATTAACTTTCCTAAAAGCATGATCTTCAAAGGTCATTCTTGTCACACAGACAGACTGATGGGTGTGTGTTTTCTGTCATGTGTACCTCAGTGATGTCAACACTCCGTTCTGCCAGTGGAGCAGAGAGCAGGTGTGCGGCTGGCTGGAGGACTGTGGCCTGGGCCAGTACGTCAACCTGACCAGGCAGTGGGTGGAGAACGGCCAGACACTGCTGTCTGCGACGCCCCAGGACTTTGAGAAGGTCAGGAAGTGGATGACAGCTGGTTAACACGTCCTGGCGATCACGTACAGTACTGTGCAAAGGACTGAGGCCCCAAGAAATGTGTATACATGCTTACGTGCCTCTGTGTGTGTTAACGTGTGTGTGTTAATGTGTGTGTGTGTGTGTGTGTGAGAGAGCAGGAGATGGGAATGAAGCATGCCCTCCACAGGAAAAAGCTGCAGCTGGCTTTGACCTCCCTCAGCAGCAGGGTGGTGGAGAAGTCCTCCGAGCTGGACTACATCTGGGTCACACGTACGTTCACAGCTAACCCACCTTACCTCACCTCACCTCACTTCCCCCCACCTCACCTCCCCCTCACCTCACCGCTACAAAAACCTCTCCAATCTACACTTCATTCGGCCACTTCTTTAAGGCCCATTTAGTTGCCTACCTTCACCACCAAACTTAGCCAAGACCCAGACAATTGAAATGCTGACTGAGGTGAAATTCCTTTCCAGGCTGGTTGGATGACATTGGGCTCCCTCAGTACAAAGACCAGTTCCACGAGGGCAGAGTGGATGGAAGGATGATCCAGTATCTCACTGTGGTAAGACTTTAGTAGTCGATCCCAGAGCAGAACGAAAATAATATGAATATAAAAGTGCAGTCAGTGTTCACACTCAACTTTTGACGTGTGTTTGTGTGTATGCGTGTGTGTCCGTTCTGTTCCTCCAGAACGACCTCTTGACCCTAAAGGTCACTAGTCAGCTCCACCACCTCAGCATCAAGTGTGCCATTCACGTCCTCCACGTCAACAAGTTCAACCCCCACTGCCTCCGCCGCAGGCCTGGGGAGGAGGTGAGGGGGGAGATGAAGGCTGGGAGGGGCAGGGTGAGGAGAGGGAGGGAGGGGCAGGGTGAGGAGAGGGAGGGAGGGGCAGGGTGAGGAGAGGGAGGGGCAGGGTGAGGAGAGGGAGGGAGGGGCAGGGTGAGGAGAGGGAGGGAGGGGCAGGGTGAGGAGAGGGAGGGAGGGGCAGGGTGAGGAGAGGGAGGGAGGGAGGAGAGAGGGTGGCAGGAAGAGATGAGTGGTTCATAGTCTTGTGTCTGGTGTGTGTGTTGCCCCCCAGAAGCAGCCCTCTCCCTCGGAGGTGGTGCAGTGGTCCAACCACCGGGTGATGGAGTGGCTGCGGGCAGTGGAGCTGGCGGAGTACGCCCCCAACCTGAGGGGCAGCGGGGTACACGGGGGGCTCATCGTGAGTGTCTCTCTCCTCAACACCACCCTGCACCCTCTGTCCTCAACACCACCCTGCACCCTCTGTCCTCAACACCACCCTGCACCCTCTGTCCTCAACACCACCCTGCACCCTCTGTCCTCAACACCACCCTGCACCATCTCTCCTCAACACCACCCTGCACCCTCTGTCCTCAACACCACCCTGCACCCTCTGTCCTCAACACCACCCTGCACCCTCTGTCCTCAACACCACCCTGCACCCTCTGTCCTCAACACCACCCTGCACCATCTCTCCTCAACACCACCCTGCACCCTCTGTCCTCAACACCACCCTGCACCCTCTGTCCTCAACACCACCCTGCACCATCTCTTATTACAGTAGAAGACTCAGGTTACAAGTCATTCATTCAGAAGACGGTCAGATTAGAATGTTAGTATTTGATCTGTTTTTGTTTGGGAGGGAAAATAGTTTTTTAGCTGGATCTTAAATCTGAATCTCATCTGAACCTTTTCTGAATCTGAATGAGAATCTGAACCTGATCAGAACCTGAATCTCAACCTGATCTGAATATGCACGGTACGCTCACATTTCCTTATATGCAGCTATGTAATACAGAGACACACCACAGAGACTCTCTCTCTCAACACTCCTATCCACCGTGTGTCCACACCTTCCTACCCCCCCCCCCCCCCCCCCCTATTACCTTCCTCCCTTCTCCCCTCCTCCGCTGGTAAGCTCCAACTCTCTCCCGTCTCCCCGTCCAGATTCTGGAGCCTCGTTTCAGCTCAGAGACCCTGGCCCTTCTCCTCAACATCCCTCCTCAGAAGACGCTGCTCCGTCGCCACCTGGCCTCGGCCTTCTCCCTCCTGGTGGGGCCCCAAGCCTCCCTGGAGAAGAGGGAGTATGCCAACGCCACCGGCCACGTGCCCCTCACCACCACCGCCAAAGTCAAGGTATGACCGCCGCCCAGAGATTTGATGTTTTACGCACTTTAGGTATTTGAGGGAGGAGAAAGGGAGGAAAACAGAAGAGGGAGGGAGGTGGAGGGAGATGGAGGGAGGGTGAGAGATGGAGGGAGGTGGAGGGAGGAAGGTGGAGGGAGGGAGGGAGAAAGATGGAGGGAGGCAGATGGAGGCAGATGGAGGGAGCTGGAGGGAGGGAGAGAGATGGAGGGAGGGAGATAGGGAGGGAGATAGGGAGAAGAAGAAGGAGCATTTACTGGTCTGTCTGTCTTTCCAGCCCAAGAAGCTGGGCTTCAACCACTTCAGCCACCTGAGGAAGAGGAGACCTGACGAGACAGAGGACTACATCTGTCCCATAGACACAGGAGCACTTGTTGTCTCTAACGGGGTCTCCCCACGGCCATACACAGGCCTTAGGGGCCTCAGCCCCATCCTGGACCGGGACACAGATGTGAGACAGGAGCAGGTGGGGACTAAGACTTGAAACTGACCCTCCTTCCAACCAATGACTGCCAAGCTCACAGCTTCCTAACCCTACCCCCCACCCCGACATGCCAGTGCAAAACACGTGCACCACTGATTACTCCCTGAATCGAGGTGCTGAATTTGCGATTCACGGGAGAATCAAACGTGTAGATTTCGCCTTTCGATGCTCTCAAACAGTGATTTGCTGGAAGCGCTGTAATGATGATGAGAGCTGGTCATTGGTTACTTGCTTCATCCTTGATCCATCTGATTGCGTCGACATGGTGATTTACCTGAAACGAGCTCTAACAGTTTATTTTTGAAGGTCGCTCTCTGCATTCCTCCTGAAATGGGACGATGAACTCACTCTGCTTAAGATTCTTCCAGTAGCACTTTCCCACCCCAACCTGTCCCTCCCCCTAGTGTTCCTGATGTTAACCTCCCCCAAACCTCCCCCCAGTGTTCCTGATGTTAACCTCCCCCAAACCTCCCCCTAGTCATCCTGATGTTAACCTCCCCCTGCCCCTCCCCCAAGTCATCCTGATGTTAACCTCCCCCTGCCCCTCCCCCTAGTGTTCCTGATGTCAACCTCCCCCAAGTCATCCTAATGTTAACCTCCCCCTGCCCCTCCCCCTAGTGTTCCTGATGTCAACCTCCCCCAAGTCATCCTGATGTTAACCTCCCCCTGCAGTGTTTAGTTTGACTGTCTCTGCTTTGCTATAGTGTATTACTTGCTTTCCGATGCCAATTCAAAATCCAGATCATTGTTATATGCTTTGTTGTGATCATCATGTACTGTTATATTTTAGTTGTTTCCGCACGTCTGAGTTCCCGTGCGGAAACTGATTTTACTCATTTATTTTTAAATGTATAATCAAATACTGTATATGTTGTTTGGTACTCATCTTATTTATTGCTCACCCACCTGAATGGCTCATTTCCAGTCGGAAAAATCCACTGTTCTCCGGGCGTTTTAGTTGAACGCAAGCTAAGTGTTTTCACTCGCCAAGCCTCTCACCAAGGTCCTTAATTCATTCACATTCAAACTATTGAATAAATCCCTGTGATATGACATGTTATATGTCCCTAGGATGTGGTTACATGTTCTGTATCAAATGTATCAGGCTAGGGTGGCTATACTGTTAACTCTGCTGTCATGGGGATCTTCATCCCTCCAGTGTAGAGAAACGACTCTTTGACCACCACCATCATCATGATCATCATCACCACCACCAGAGATGTTGCTATGGTTATGGAGGTCCGAGAATCAATCCATCATCTGCACTTTTCATCCAGACTCCAGATGTACAAGCTTTCAGACTGATCCAGAACTGACCTCTAGTGGTGGAAAATTAAACTTGTTTAAACCCAGTGTATACTTGCTGTTATTCTTTTGATACTTAACTTTCTGTTTGACTTGTTAATACCTTGTGATGCTGAATAGGAACATGTGTAGGCCTATATTATAATAATGTTTAAATACTATGTCACGGTCTGTGTGTCCTCTTGTAGTCGCTCTGAAAACTTCCTCGGCGGACGTGGCAGGCTATTCGCAGTCATACTGCCAGCACCACTCATGGTAGAAAGTACATACATTTTTAGGGTGTGCTTATATATATTCTATATTCAGGGCTGCCAACTTTTCTCAAAACCTTTTTTCGCGGCTACTTGTTTGGCGTTGCCTTTTCAGCGTGAGATATACAAGGTGTGGCGTGAGAGCGTGAGAAATGGTTGAAATGCGTGTGTCACGGCGAAACCATGAGTTGGCAGCTCTGTATATTCTATAAATATTCGATATACTCTCTTACATATTATTTTCCCACCCCAAGTAATCCCTGAATTTTTGCAATGTCGATGTGCGTATTTTTCCAAAAGCGTTGCTTACTTTTAGTTTTTTTTTTGTGGCAAAAATTGCGTTTACCACCAGATATTGGTTCGGTTGTCCATTAGCGTCTGGGAGATAGCTAGCTAGTCTAGCCCAAACTGCATAAAGACAGCTACAGAAACACTACAGGCACAGGCCAGGGTGATAACACATGTAGCTTGCTATGTTTACAGACTGTGATATCAACACCCTGGATTTTCGCCCTTCTTCGTACTGGTTGTTGCAATCCCACATAGCGGCAGCTAGCTTCTCTGTCCGGGTTCAGGACTCTGAGCTAAACGGACACAGCCGGCTTCTCCAGGTGAGCAAAATGGTACATTGTGTATGATGTGTTCTTCTGTAGCTTATACAGTTCTCCAAAGCACCGGATGTACCAGTGCCAGCTGGTAGCCAGCTCCAGTAGATAGCCTACTAGCTACCGGGTCAGCTTTGTTTTCCCTGTATTTGTGCTGACGGTAAACTAATATTGTGGGCCGATACTATCAGTGATAGATTATTGAAGCAATAAACCACGAGATGGGTAACAAATATAACTAAGGGGGTCAGATGGCCGAGCGGTTAGGGAGTCAGGCTATTAATCAGAAGGTTGTTGGTTCAATTCCCGGCTGTGCCAAATGACATTGTGTCCTTGGGCAAGGCACTTCACCCTACTTGCCTCGGGGAGAATGTCCCTGTACTTACTGTAAGTCGCTCTGGATAAGAGCGTCTGCTAAATAACTTAATGTAAATGTAAATTTAATGTAATTGATAATTGTAAATCCTGTAGAGCAATCGATAGTGTGGATACCTGGTCGCAGGGGAGAATCTAAGTTCCCACATTTGGGGGGGCTAAGTCCGTAGATAAAACCTATTATATTTCCTGTGACCCAGCAAAACTAGGGAGGTCTGGGGGCATGTTCCCCCAGAATATTTTTTTTAAAATATCCAGTGTCCTTTAGATGGGGCTAGATACGCCCATGCCTGGTCGCATGACCCCCGAGTTTTAGACAGGGTTGTTACTGACACATGGGCCTAATGATTGCCTACAGTAAACTTGTTAACAAGCCAATTTTCCAAAAATACATGTAGAGCATATTTACGTTTTAGGGGGCATATTTTCAGTTTGCAGATGGTACTGTTTGAATCACAAATCAATTAAAATATAGCCAACAGAAATATCAGTTGTAAAGTACACTCATGAAAATTCTCAAAATGTTTGATATGAGTTTAAACAATAAGTCTGTTGGTGAGTTAAACATTTTATATAAATCACCCACCTGCACAAGCACACCTCACAATTTCCCCAGATATTGTACCCTCTGTAGTTTATTATTCATTCATATCATTATGTTTCAAATGTTGTATTTAGTCTAAAAAGCAGATGGTTATAATGCAAATGTCGGTAGACTGAAGTACTGTCAGCACAACAGCACAACAGCACAACTGTTGAATAATTGGAGTCAGGTGGCTGAACGGTGAGGGAATCGGGCTGGTAATCTGAACACGCCAGTTCAATTCCCGGCCGAGCCAAATGACGTTGTGTCTTTGGGCAAGGCACTTCACCCTACTTGCGTCGGGGGGAATGTCCCTGTAGTTACTGTAAGTCGCTCTGGATAAGAGCGTCTGCTAAATGACTAAATGTAAATTACTGAGGTTTTTATAGTAGCAGTAAGCTGATGGCGAGAGACCAGAATGAGCTGTTAGCTGTGTGATTTAGTTTAAGCCTGCATGTGAGTTTGTTTTGCTTAACATCTCTGCAGTGTTGAGAGTGTTGAAGCTTGTTAGTTGAAGCACAGGTGAAATACATCTTGATCTGAATCAAGTCATCTTCTCTCACCCCCCCCCCCCCTCAACTCCCCTGTAACCCCCCCCTCCTTCCTCCCACAACCACACACTGCTTCAGTTAGACCAAACACCAGATTGACTGAATCTCTTACCTCTGCATCTCATTAGCTCTCTAACGAAGGACGTCCAGATCAATGATTAGAAATGACAAGTTCATAAATAAATTAGTCCTTCCGATAACTGCGATCGATGACCCGTGTTAAATGGTTATTAGAGGGATGAAGGGTGGAGGGCCAGGGTCGTAAAGCGGACCTTGAACATTGTGTGTGTGTGTGTGTCCGATCGTGTGTGTGTGCTGTCTACCATGTGGTTATGTGTCCTTAAACAAGACACATTCAAGATTCCAGAATGCAAAACAGACACCTGCGGACATAAGAGTTTCCTGATGGAATGGGCAGGTTGTCTTCACTTCAATGCAGCTCAATGCAGATAGTTAATGGGGATGTGTGCAAACTGAAGCCATGCTTCACACCACCAGGGGGCAGTGTTGACTGTCAATATAATTTGTGCAGCAAGCCCACTGGGCATCCAGCCATACAAAGTAGTATACTATTCTACCCATACAGTCTTCTGCTGCTGTGAACAAAGTCCCTTTCAGATTAGTGTGCATCTCATTCCACTGTCTTAAGCCCAGATGTGTATAGCCTGTCAGTCAGCATAGAGGCACTGAGGTGGGCACGCTATCGATGTTGTGACCTCGTATCACACTGGGACACATTTGTCACGACATGTACTATGACAACCACGTACCTCCCCACCTCTCTCCCCCCTCCCCTCTCCCCCCACCCGCCAAAGACTGAGCGGGGGTTGCGCGGGTGATCGCAGATGTCAAGACAACCGTGGTGGTCAGTGATAGGACGTGTCGTCAGTGGGTCGATGCTAACGTGAATGGAGCACGGTGGAGAGGACGCCTCGGTCAAACAGCCAGGCAGAGCGACGACCGCGCTAACGGGGTCGGACGCGTTCTTGAAACCCACCGACCACACAATGAGGATAGCCAGCGTCTCATCTGATGTCCTGTCGTGTAATTCTCTGTTGTTATAGATTATGTATAACAAATGTTTACACTACTGTGCAAAAGTTAAAAAAGCAAAAAGGCTCTTCTTTTTTGTTGTTTTTTTTTTAACGTATGAAATGAAAAGGCTAAACTAAAATCTTTATTTGAGACAATATTCATGACGAAGTCTAGTGTGCCCAAGACTTTCGCACAGTACTGACATACTCCAGCGTGTTTGGAATCCTTCCAGACAAAGGAAATGAAAAAAGAAATTCTAATTTAATTAGCGTTATGACCAGAAGATGACTGGTGTAGACGCATGAAGAAAGTCTCTCCTGGAGTCACCGTGTCCTGAAACTCACCCCTCTCCCTGGCGTGTCTGCGTACCTCCCTCTCTCTCCTGCCTCTGTTGGGACTGTGGCAGAAGCAGCAATGGCCTTGTTTATAATGGTGCATCTTAGCTAATTCCGGTAATGTGATCCTGCTACCATTCACTGACAGCTTAATAGCTATTATTTGTGTCACCCTTTCTCATAAAGCATCGGCCGTAAATCGTTGTTTACAGGATGTTGGGCTATGAGTGACACCTCGCCTTGCTGTATGATATCTATTGTTTTAATTAAGTGAAAGCGATTGTGACATTTATTGGATTCCAAGTTACTTGTTAATGGCAGTGGGGGAAAAAAAAGTCAGAGTAAATTATCATTGCTTATATTACATAAATAATTTGCAAACCCTTTGCTAATGATTACACATTATTCTCCCACTGTGGTTGTCGATTCGGTTGAAATATATCACGTATAAAAACATTGGACCGGTAATGCAATGCAAAAAGCCTCCTCCGTTCTTGGCAAAGTCTTACAAGACTACTCTGAGTTTTGTGTGTTTGTGAACTTGCCTGTGTGTGTGTTTCCCTGTGTCTACATCATGTGTACAGCTCATATCCCCCTTGTCTATGAGGGTTGCTTTTTTAATTTTTTTTGCACAAATCATCCAAAATCTTTTTCTTGTCTTTTTTTGGTTTGTCCCTCTGTAAGAGGGCTGTGGTAACCCCCAAACCCAGAGAAAACTCTCTCCCCATCTCATCAGTCTCACCCCTCCCACCCCCCTAGACGTCTTCACCGGAGCAGAATCCGCTTTTCGTATGATGTCACTCATCGTTGCCGTCACTTCCTTGCCACCAGCTTGCCAGTTTGGGGAACATATTCCCCGTTAGGGTGGCGTGTGCGTCACACACACTGGCCGTCCGGCGAGCGAGGTCAGATCTGCCTGGGTCGTTCCGGCGTGCTCTGACAGGCCTGCCACAACGATGACGCCGTCATGGAGACGAGGCCGAGCGGCCTGCGAGCCTAATCCGACACGCCGTCAAAAGGAGCAGCAGCATGTCTGTGTGATGCTGTTTCTGCCCCGTCAAACCTGGCAACCCGTCGGTCCCTGGGCACGCTCCTGTACGCGTCGGGTCCTCCTGCACAACCCTGACTCCTTCATCTCTCCTTCACTCCATCCCTCCTTCACTCCATCCCTCCTTCACTCCATCTGTCCTTCACTCCATCCCTCCTTCTCTGTCATCCCTCCTTCACTGTCATCCCTCCATCCCTCCTTCCTCCTTCACTGTCATCCCTCCATCCCTCCTTCCTCCTTCACTGTCATCCCTCCATCCCTCCTTCCTCCTTCACTGTCATCCCTCCATCCCTCCTTCCTCCTTCACTGTCATCCCTCCATCCCTCCTTCCTCCTTCACTGTCATCCCTCCATCCATCCTTCCTCCTTCACTGTCATCCCTCCTTCCTCCTTCACTGTCATCCCTCCTTCTTCCTTCACTGGCATCCCTCTTTCACCATCGTCTCTCCTTCTCTCCCATCTCTCTTAATTACTCTCATCCCTCCTTCACTGTCATCACTCCATCTCTCCTTCACTGTCATCCCTCCTTCACTATCCTCCTTCACTATCCTCCTTCACTGTCATCCCTCCTTCACTATCCTCCTTCACTCCATCCCTCCTTCACTATCCTCCTTCACTCCATCCCTCCTTCACTCCATCCCTCCTTCACTATCCTCCTTCATAGTTTGCCTCAACCACTTCCATCCCACCTCGGTGACTGTGAATCAAAACCGCCAGTCTCACTAAATCCTCCCAACAAACCATCGTCCCTGGTCTGTCCTTTTTCAACCTTTTTGTCTGGGTCTGCTTGTCACTGTTCATCCCAAACATCCACGCTTCTTCTCCAATACCACCTCGACTGCTCTTTACCAGTCAGTATCCAACCTCTGTCTGCCTGTCTCTGTTTGCAGGCTGGGCTCACCCAAACAGACAGCCGCCCCACAACCCAAAACACGCATGATGGGATATGATTTGGAGGAGTAACAGAACTCAGTTATGATCCACCAACTGCCACCCCTGGTGCCCAAGGGCCTTTGACTTTACAGGCAGCCAAGACAACTCCTGTCACGAGTGCTTAGGAGCTGAAAAACGGACTGCCCTTTTCACTGCCTGAAAAATGTGGTGGGAACAAGTGGAGACAGAGGAGAGATCAGTCACAGAGAGATAAGAGAATTATAGAGACATTTAAGGAGTCCTTCAACCCCACTGGAGATAGAGAAGCATGTCACCCTCTCCGGTCGTTTAGCCAACGCTGCACACAGAGGTTTAGGAATTACTCTCTCTCTCTCTCTCTCTCTCTCTCTCTCTCTCTCTCTCTCTCTCTCTCTCTCTCTCTGTCTCTCTCTCTCTCTCTCTCTCTCTCTCTCTCTCTCTCTCTCTCTCTCTCTCTCTCTCTTCCTCTCTCTATGTCTCTATCTGTCTTTCTCTCTCTCTTTCTGTGTGTACTTCTCTCTCTTTATCTATCTTTCTCTCTCTCTTCCTCTCTCTTTCTCACTCTCTCTCGTCCTCTCTCTATCTCTCTATCTGTCTTTTTCACTCTCTATCTCTCTCTTTCTCTACCCCTATCTCTCTAAAGCTAAAGTAGGATCCAGCCAGATCCACCCATATGATCCAGCCAGATCCACACCACCATGGTGATCCATAGGGATGCACCTAATCCACTGGTTTCGATTCGGCCGAATCCAAAACCAAATACTGAACCCTCCTCCCCTCCTCAGTCCTCCTCCCCTCCTCAGTCCTCCTCCCCTCCTCAGTCCTCCTCCCCTCCTCAGTCCTCCTCCCCTCCTCAGTCCTCCTCCCCTCCTCAGTCCTCCTCCCCTACTCAGTCCTCCTCCCCTCCTCAGTCCTCCTCCCCTCCTCAGTCCTCCTCCCCTCCTCAGTCCTCCTCCCCTCCTCAGTCCTCCTCCCCTCCTCAGTCCATGAACACAGTAAACACATTCATGAAGTAAACAACGGCCACAGTAGTGTGTTTTATTTATTTATTTTTTTACTGTGAAAAGAATAAGCAACATTACGCCAGGAAAACAAGTGGGAAAAACTGTTTTGACAAATACCATATGCCTATCTCAAGATCCAATCAATATCCAACATTTTTGCCTTTTAAAGTTCTTGAATTTCTTTCGGATGTTTCATATGTGGAGATGTTGTGTATTGTTTAGGGTCCTTGCCACCACGAGACAAATCGGCATTGCAAATTGAACATGTAGCTCTACTTGAATCGCCTTCTTTTGACTGAAAGTCCTGCCAAACAACACTTTTTCTGCTCACGAGTTCCATTTCTCATAGCCTACTGCATTGAAGAGTCCACCTACGTTAAAACCTTCCCGTAATCAACGGCGTCGTCATTATGTCGACCAGCGTAGCACGCGTAGTGCAAGCGTAGGGTGTGGATTCGGTGAAAAAAAAATTCTAACGTTTGGCCGAATCTGAACCCCGTCAAAAAGCCCAATATTCGTCCGAAACCGAATCCTGGTTTCGGTGCATCCCTAGTGATCCACACATCACCACGGTGATCCACACATCACCACGGTAGTCCACAGATGTGTCTCGGGGATGCAGCTGAGAGCAGCTGGAGACGACCCCGACTTGGGCTTTCCCCGACCTGAGGGCCTCTCTGGCGTCCAGTCTGTCAGCTCCCTCCCTCCCTACCCCCTGCCCTCCCTCCCTCCCTCCTGCCCTCCATCCCTCCCTACCTCCTGCCCTCCATCCCTACCTCCTGGCCTCCCTCCCTCCCTACCTCCTGCCCTCCCTCCCTCCCTCCCTACCTCCTGCCCTCCCTCCCTACCTCCTGCCCTAGGAAGGGTAGAGGGGGGAGGGTAGAGGGGGGCAGGGCAGAGGGGGGAGGGTAGAGGGGGGCAGGGTAGAGGGGGGCAGGGCAGAGGGGGGCAGGACAGAGGGGGGCAGGACAGAGGGGGGAGGGTAGAGGGGGGCAGGGTAGAGGGGGGCAGGGTAGAGGGGGGGAGGGGTGCAGGGTAGTTTGTTGAAGCCCAAAGTCCACAACAGCAGGAACAACAGGCAACAAAAGACTTCTTCTTTGATAAGGGTCTGCCTTTTATTATTCCACAGCTTTTTGAAGTACTTCACTGAACACAGGCAAATTTCTGGCAGAACCGTCACGCTGGTCTGTTTTATTTCTTTATCCTTTATTTCACGGTAGTTACATCATGCACATGTAGCTTTGGTCTTTGGAGAAGTGCTGGACAAGGAGGAGTGACACTGCCAACAACCACAGCCGATCACAATGAAGAGAGGGGACACAGAGGGACAGGAAGAGAGGGGACACAGAGGGACAGGAAGAGAGGGGACACAGAGGGACAGGAAGAGAGGGGACACAGAGGGACAGGAAGAGAGGGGACACAGAGGGACAGGAAGAGAGGGGACACAGAGGGACAGGAAGAGAGAGAGAGACCAAGAACAACAGGGGAACAGACAGGCGTCCGTCCGTCCGTCTGAACGCCAACGACGTGCCTGTCCCGACTGCCAAACGGCACCGAAAAAGTGCTGAACATCCAGAAGTTTCCGTGTTGGTGGCCGGGGAAACGAGCGGTTTGGTAACCCGGGGCGATCGTCACTCGTGATCAGGAGTGACACGCATCACCAGAGGCCTTCACGTCCAATGAGAGCACCTGTCCTGTCTGCGGGCGCTCGCAGACGGAGCCATGCCAGTGTGGATTACCCCTCATCACACCACCAACCTGCAGTCAGAGGGCTGGGCCTGCAGTCGGAGGGCTGGGCCTGCAGTCAGAGGGCTGGGCCTGCAGTCAGAGGGCGGGGCCTGCAGTCAGAGGGCGGGGCCTGCAGTCAGAGGGCTGGGCCTGCAGTCAGAGGGCTGGGCCCTACCACCAAAACTAAAGAGACACACTGAAAACATGATCGTTTTCGGTACGTGCAGTCTCAACGCTGCAACACACAATGAAAGGATGAATCTTGGAACGTCCTTACAGAAGGAGTACAGCTAAAGGTAGCAGCCTGCTTGGCTGCTGGCGGTAGCCAGTGGGAAAAGGTCTGGTGGACTACTTAACAGCCTGTACTGGTGTGTATAGTGCTCCTCTGTCTCCCAGAGTGGTGCTGGGGGTCACTGATATCTGCTGCAGCTCATGGACTTTGTTCCAAACCCAGAGAGCAGGACTCCCTGTTGGTTGGAAGTGAGCTGTGGAGGTATCAAGATCTGCTCCACACAGTCTCCTGGTCTCATACGGTTGGCCCTGGAGACAGAGAGAGAGACAGAGAAAGAGAGAGACACAGAGAGAGGGAGACAGGGAGACAGAGAGACACAGAGAGAGGGAGACAGAGAGAGGGAGACAGAAAGGGAGACAGAGAGAGGGAGACAGAGAGAGGGACTGAGAGAGGGACTGAGAGAGAGACAGAGAGAGGGAGACAGAGAGAGGGAGACAGAGAGAGGGAGACAGAGAGAGGGAGTCAGAGAGAGGGAGACAGAGAGAGGGACTGAGAGAGCGAGACAAACCATGATTACAATACCAGTCCTTGTCAATGGACTGGAGAGGGGGAGGGACAGAGGGGGATGGAGTGAGAGGGAGAGGGGAAAACGGGGGGGGGGGGGAGAAAGAGAGGAGAGAGGGTGAGGAAGTGTTGATCCTAGAGAGATCGAGTGGCTTGGCCGATGCAATCATCGAGAGGAAACCCATGGAAAAAGAGGAAGTCATTGTACACTGGGTCACTGTACACTATCACTGTACACTGGGTCACTGTACACTATCATTGTACACTGGGTCACTGTACACTATCACTGTACACTGGGTCACTGTACACTATCATTGTACACTGTATACACAGTATGCTGATGGTTTTTGGCCCTTCTTTAATCTCATTCCGTGAAAGTCCCTTACTGGACAATAAGATGTACTTCGTAAACTACATGTTGTAAAGGCCCCATACAGGCCTCAACATGTGTCTGGGAATCAAGAAATATACAAATAATTTCCTCAGATTTTTCTTTTTCCAGGCAATGGTAGATTTTTATCAAAGCATTTTGTCGTTCAGAACAGATCTTGTAAACAATACCCTCCAAGTGAGAACACGGAACAACAAGGATGCATCATTTAGAAAATATTGTGAAAGAAAATAGCACAAAAAAAAGAGCGAAAAATCACAAACTCAACAGCCGTGCTCTGTGAAATTACAGGAGGAAAAAAAATAGTCTCTGATGAATTGGCACTTAATTACAGCTTGATTAGCATAATTATGCATGTTAATAGCATCTCAAATGAATTGCAGTTGTCAGGAGAGAGGAAACAGCTGTAGTGGTGCCAGACTGATACATATTTCCGCCCATCCAACACCGTTGTCTTACTCGTCTCCCTAAAGTGTTTGCCATTAATCATCACACAATCATTTTTTTTCCACACTTTGGAGTGAAATTTGGCGTTTTGGGGGATAATTGGGCCATTATGGGATGGCCGTCATATCTGTAACTGCGGTCTAACGATGCCCCCTGTGGACTGGCATTCAGGAAGGGGAGGGGGGGGGGGGGGGTACAGAGGAGGGTGCCAGTGGGGGAGGGGGGGTACAGAGGGTGTTATGGTGCCAGTGGGGGAGGGGGGGGGGGGGGGTACAGAGGAGGGTGCCAGTGGGGGAGGGGGGGGGTACAGAGGAGGGTGTTATGGTGCCAGTGGGGGAGGGGGGGTACAGAGGAGGGTGTTATGGTGCCAGTGGGGGAGGGGGGGTACAGAGGGTGTTATGGTGCCAGTGGGGGAGGGGGGGTACAGAGGAGGGTGTTATGGTGCCAGTGGGGGAGGGGGGGGGTACAGAGGAGGGTGTTATGGTGCCAGTGGGGGAGGGGGGGTACAGAGGAGGGTGTTAAGGTGCCAGTGGGGAGGGGGGGTACAGAGGAGGGTGTTATGGTGCCAGTGAGGCAGGGGGGAGGTCATGCCCCGGGCTGAGCATCGTGCCACTCCTGTGTGTTTACTGTCCAGCATCTGTGAGGGGAGGAGGACAGCCTCGAGGATGCTAGTTCGTCATTGATTTTAATATTTAAACCGTTCTTCCTTCCTGATGCGCAAGGACGTATTGATCAATTTCCACGGTTACGTGTATCGATTTTCATAAAAGCGAAACTATGTTGTTGTGACACAGACACGAAAATAAATAAATAATAAATAAACAACAGGAGCAAGGAGAGCTTGTTGTAGCTTGATGCTGCAGAGTGGCCTGCATATCTGCTGTGCAAATTAGCATGCTGATCAATAGCTGTTTCCTTGGTGCTGGACTGGCTAACTATGGGCCAGTCCCAGAGCCTGAGGAGGCTAACAGGGTCTGGGGACGGATCGATACGATGCCTTGAACCCAGAGACCCACTCTACTTTCCTAATGAGTGGAGGGCGAGCGAGCCACTCAGCTGGCGGTACAAACTCCAGCTCATGAGAGAGAGAGAGAAAGAGAAAGAGAAAGAAAGAAAGAGATGTACAGGAACAAATAAGAAGAAAAGAAAATAGAGTTAATGATCTGTGTGATGACGAGCTGAAGTATTGTGTTGGGGGGGAATAACCCTGATAGTGTTTGTATGAAGCAGGGTCTACGCTCTGGAAAGGCAGAGCACTTTTAGCTGGGGCGGCTGCAGTACCTCCAGGGCTCCAGTAGGAGGCTCCTCTGTCATACCGATCCTCTCCCTTCTTCTCACTCTCCACACCAACATCTGACTGCTCGTCACCAGAGGGAGATCAAACATCTCCTATCAGGTCTTTTCAGAACTGACATGTCACAACTCCACCAGCCTGCACTTTTTAACATGCTCTGAAGGATGCTAGGGATGTTCTGATGGAGAGAGAAAGAAATAAAGAAAGGGGGGGGGGAGAGATGGAGAGAGAGGGCGGAGAGGGAGGGAAAGAAGGAGGGAGAGAGACAGGAGTGTTGAAAAGGTTTCTGATGTGGGACTGCTTGATTCTGACAGGATGTTGTAGTGTTAGACTGTGTGGGACTGCTTGATTCTGACAGGATGTTGTTTCTTCACCAGCACACTCTAACCGCCCTGCTCAAGCCCTCACTTAGCTAACAGACACACCAAGGTCACCAGAATGCCCTTCAGCCAGTCAGTCACACCACGTTCTGTGGAGGCATGCAGTGTGTGTGTGTGTGTGTGTGTTGAGTGTGTTTGATAAGGCAGACCAATAGCTTTTTGCAGTACTAGAATCAAACTGAATTCAACAGAATCAAACATCCTAAATTTGAATTAAAACAAGTTGAATTGACCCTGAATCGGAGGTCTTGGCAATGAAACGTCAGTGTTGTCTGTTTGAGTAGCGGATGTGCCCCGTAGTGGACAGTGGACTGGGTTTGTGTCTGACAGTCCAGTATGTAACCGACAGCAACTACAGACCATGATCCACTACAGGGCTGGCTGTGTATTTATACATCTGAGCTGGGCTCTCCGCAGCATATGAATGAGCCTGCTCCTGTAATTACAGCTTGGAAGCTGTTTGGGATTTATGTGCAGGCCTTCTTTCCTTAATACATGTTTGGTTGAAGTGATTTAAGGAGTGTTCCACAGCTTTCTGAAAGGGAAAACAAGCTTGTCCTTACAGTTAACCTGACAACTAAACAGGCGGTTTAGGTAAGCCCTGTTTTTTTTCTACTGGCGTGTAACGTAAGAAGTGTGCTTGTCAGATTTGATGAAAACGAAATGGGCGTCTTTCGTTATCTGTCCAGGAAACGTGCACACGCATGCAAGCACAATGTCACAGTCGCTCTGGGCCTTCAGAAGACGACAAGCTTCAATTAAACAATCATGTCAGCAAGCTCCAGAATAACTTCACCTGAACTTTCCAGACAGGTTTGGGCCAGCTAGCTCATGCTGTCCACTGCTTCTGGAAGTCAGCGGGAGTGAGTAGCCTCCTCCGTCCGTACAGTAGCTCTCCTCCCTGGGAGGAAGGTCTGAAGCGCTCCCTCCCCCCCCCACCGCTTGGGATCGATGGTGTGATGGATCACGTTGATGTCTCGCTCCGCGCGTCGCGGCCAGACGACACGATCACTTTGGCAGCGGGCGTTTCCTCCCCTTGCCACTTCTCAGACTGCGCGGTATTGGCACTCACACGGAGAAGAGGGGGGAGGGGAAGAGGAAGAGAGGGGAGGGAGGAGCGAGGGATGCAGAGGGGAGGAGGGATGGTGGGAGGGGGAGAGGAAGAGAGGGGAGGGAGGAGCGAGGGAGGGATGCAGAGGGGAGGAGGGATGGTGGGAGGGGGAAAGGTGAAGAAGGGAGGGATGGAGAGAGGGGGAGAGAGGAGGAAGGGGGTGAGGGTTGGAAGGGAGGGAGAGGGGTAGAAGGAGGGAGGGGGAGGTGTGGACAGAGAAGGGAGGAAGGGGGTGGGGGGGGGCAAAGTGTCTCAAGGTTGCAGCTGGCAGCCAGAAGCACTTATGGGTGGAACGGAGGACGAAGTTTCAACCGAACCCTGACTCCTCTCTCTCTCATTGGCGATTCTGCTCAGGAGTCTGGACCCGTCCCAGTGCTCTCAAACACTCCTGTTATTCACAGGATACCGCTCAGGATTCAAATGTTTCCTTCTTGTTAGGAACGTTACTTCAGGATCAGGGGTCTCATTTATAAAACGTAGGATGTGTAGGATTCTTACTAAAAGTGTACGTCGGCCCAAAAGCCTAAAATGGCATACGCACACAAAAATTCTGACACAAAACCGTACGCAATGTTCCCTTTATAAATCACAGGTTACCCACAAGTGTGCGTACGTGAATCAGCATGTTACCCCTTCCTGAACACGCCCATTTTTAACCATAAATGGTCAATGCAAAGCACCTCGTGAATGCTAATCTAGTATCTCATGACCCTGGCATGCACTGTGCGAGTGGCGTCAACTGTGCCAGACGATATACCCTGAGTCAAGATACATCTGAAACCAAAAGCTTTTTATTATGAACAGTAATCTATTAATGTCTCGACTGATAACGTTTGCGTGGAGGACCGCACATTCTCCCGTCAAGTTAGTTTTTTATAAATCACAACCTTTGCGTGGAAAGTGGCGTACGCACATTTTTAGCCCCGTTTTGTACGCAAGCTTTATAAATGAGACCCCTGGTCAGGTAAATCCAGAAAACATTTCGATTAAACAGAAAGTCATCACGAAACGGCGACGCAGCGTCGTTGTCTGGGAGACAGAACCCGTCGTCTAGGAGACATAACCCGTCGTCTAGGAGACAGAACCCATCGTCTAGGAGACCGAACCCACTCGTCTGTTCACAGAGTTCCTTCTGAGATTTCGACCCTCAGAAAGTCCTTAAAAATGTCTGTAATCTCAGTCTGTTAGCAGCCCCCCGCCCCCCATGTGTGAAGGTGGCTGTTGGCCTGTGTGGTGTGCGGCGCTGTGCTGGGTGTGAACTCACAGGCGTTTGGTGTGCGGTGCTGTGCTGGGTGTGAACTCACAGGCGTGTGTTGTGCGGCGCTGTGCTGGGTGTGAACTCACAGGCGTTTGGTGTGCGGTGCTGTGCTGGGTGTGAACTCACAGGCGTTTGGTGTGCGGCGCTGTGCTGGGTGTGAACTCACAGGCGTTTGGTGTGCGGTGCTGTGCTGGGTGTGAACTCACAGGCGTGTGTTGTGCGGCGCTGTGCTGGGTGTTAACTCACAGGCGTGTGGTGCTCTCTCACTGCCGTAGACAGCCTCTTAATGCCCTAATGGGTCATTTACATTATTGATGAGCCACCCCCGTGTCACCTCAAACACAGACTGTTTAAGGCCAATAATTTTATGCAAACTACATATTGACGTCCTAATGATCAATTGGCCCCTGGTTTGGGTGTTAATATGCAACTGTTGCAGTGTGATATGCATCTTCAATTAGGTTCGCGGTTGCTCTGCTCAAACAAGTGGCGTGGGAAGCCAGATGCATTGTGGGAGGTGGCATGATGACACTAGACTAGACGGCTTCCATCTTGTCTTAACCAGACATCATGAGAATATTTCTAGTATGGATACTCAGTTCAACCCACTGTTGGTTTGCATAGTGCATTAACCATGTCCCACTAGCCACAGAATAAAAACAAGATGTTTGTGTAAAAGGGTGTCCTTCTAAACGTGTCCAGTGACATAACCAGACTGTTTACCAGAGGCTACTGGAGCCTACCTGCTTTATCCCAGAGCTCTTGTGATAAGAGAAAGATATCAGAGGGTAGAGATAACGTAACTCTCGCATGCGCTCCTCAATCACCTTGTGACTCTCGACAAAGGGCTGTTTTGGTTAATCTAAGACAATAAAAATGAGGTAATATTCCTGCAAACAGACTCTCAAGATTAGACACGATGTGAGACGGACCTCTCACAGTCTTCCCAGCAGCTCGGCCTTAGAAACCGTTTCACTCTTTTTCTCTTTTTTAGTTACTCAATCTCCAATCCAACACGTTTTTCTTCTTCCTTTCTCACAGCTTTTAAAGACATGAAAAGGTCAGAGAAGAAGAATTTACTGACCTGATTGATGCCCAACCGTTTCAACTTCTCTTTAGGGGCATCTACTCTCTGCAAAAGACAATAATCAATAACGAAATCAATTCTATTTGTTGCTCACACAATGATGCAAATGGCCTCGGCCACGAGTGCTATTGTGTTCCTGACAAATTGAGGGACCTGGTTTGCATTCAGAGAGGGAGGCCTGTCTCTCGGAGAATGGAGAGAAGCCCAGAACGACACCAAGGATTTGTCTTTGTGATTGATTGGAATCACGCATAGGGCCTCATCAATTCTACAGAGAGAGAGAGAAAGAGAGATAGATGGGGGGGAAGAGAGGGAAAGATGGAGGGGGGGGGAGAGAGTAGAAGACAGAGGGAGAGAGACAGTGAGGGAGAAAGAAAGAGAGGAGAGGGCTGATGGTAGTGATTAGTGAATCTAGCCTGAATGTAGATTTTATAACAATTCAACAAGGTTTCATAGACCTGAGGTTCTTATAAGTAATGAAATACAGCTCTCCTGTCAGTAGCAATACTAACTCCAGCTCTCCTCCCTGTAGCAATGCTAACTCCAGCGCTCCTCTCAGTAGCAATGCTAACTCCAGCGCTCCTCTCAGTAGCAATGCTAACTCCAGTGCTCCTCTCAGTAGCAATGCTAACTCCAGCGCTCCTCTCAGTAGCAATGCTAACTCCAGCGCTCCTCTCAGTAGCAATGCTAACTCCAGTGCTCCTCTCAGTAGCAATGCTAACTCCAGCTCTCCTCCCTGTAGCAATGCTAACTCCAGCTCTCCTCCCTGTAGCAATGCTAACTCCAGCTCTCCTCTCAGTAGCAATGCCAACTCCAGCTCTCCTCTCTGTAGCAATGCTAACTCCAGCTGTTTTCACTGTAGCAATGCCAACTCCAGCGCTCCTCCCTGTAGCAATGCTAACTCCAGCGCTCCTCCCTGTAGCAATGCTAACTCCAGCGCTCCTCCCTGTAGCAATGCCAACTCCAGCGCTCCTCCCTGTAGCAATGCCAACTCCAGCGCTCCTCCCTGTAGCAATGCTAACTCCAGCGCTCCTCCCTGTAGCAATGCTAACTCCAGCGCTCCTCTCAGTAGCAATGCTAACTCCAGTGCTCCTCTCAGTAGCAATGCTAACTCCAGCTCTCCTCTCAGTAGCAATGCCAACTCCAGCTCTCCTCTCTGTAGCAATGCTAACTCCAGCGCTCCTCCCTGTAGCAATGCTAACTCCAGCGCTCCTCCCTGTAGCAATGCTAACTCCAGCTCTTCAAGCACCTACAGCTCTGTTCTTGTGCCTGGGACTAGCTGTCGGAGAGAGATTGATTATTATTCTCCATATGGACCGGGCAGGGACACCAGAGGCATGCGTGTCCTGTGCATCGTCATTTATATCTATGACCTACAAGGTATATGGATGTCACCACTTCCCATCCAATCAAAGATGGATGGCCAATATAAATCATTTAAGAATCTGTCGTGAAGGACCTGCACCTGCTCTCCTCCTCTGCTCTGCCAACTCTCTGTTTCTTTTCTGCTCCTGTTTTGTTTAGAGAGAGTAGAAATACATCTCCCTCGCCCCTCGTTCTCTCAGCTTCTCTGTGTCGCACACACACACGTTCACACTTACACACACACACACACACACATATGCACTTTCGTACGCACCACTTACACACTCAAACACTCTCTCACACACACACACACACACACTCACACACACACACAGCGAGTGGAGGCTTGTCCTTCCTCGGGCTAATCCATCTCTCTCTCAGTGGTCAGCCTCAAGTGCTCATCTTCGCCCTCTTTACCTCCCAGATGAGGCGTCTGGGGCAGTGCCTGACGTCCTAAATTAAGAGGCCCATAAAGCAGCCCTGCTTTAAGGATCTCAATCACATGGTGAGCCCCCCCTCCCCTCCCCCAGGGCCCCTCCCAGCCCACTGAGTCCCTTTAAAATGAATTAACACCCTCTCCACCAGGCCCCCGGATCGCGCTCAGATTGATGGCGGGGAATAAAATGTCCCTCCTCACTTTTGGCCCTGCCACATATATCTGCTGAAAGGCCCATCGTTTATCAGGCACAATACTACTATTTAGTATGCTGGCTGCTACCATTAGGATAACATATAATAATGTAAAAAGGTTCTAAGGGGGAGGATCCCAGTGTTGGCCAGCCAGCCGTTGGGGGTCTGGGGCCTGCCTGGGGAGGGGAGGGGGGGTCTGGGGCCTGCCTGGGGAGGGGAGGGGGGGTCTGGGGCCTGCCTGGGGAGGGGAGGGGAGGGGAGGGGGGGGAGGGGAGGGGGGGACTGATCAGAACCTCTACCTGCGAGGAGAAGCCTGACCGGAGCCCCCGCGGTGAAGACAAGCTCATGCCACCAACAGGCATGTCCAGTCATCCACAAGGGTATTTCTCAAGTCCGTTCCTGGAATGTACGGGTGACTGGGGAAGGGAGGGAGAGGGAGAGGTGAGGGGGAGAGGTGAGGGAGAGGTGAGGGAGAGGTGAGGGAGAGAGGGAGAGGGAGAGGGAGAGGGAGAGGGAGAGGGAGAGGGAGAGGGAGAGGGAGAGGGAGAGAGGAGAGGGAGGAGGAGAGGAGGAGAGGAGAGAGAGGGAGAGGGGGGGGAGAGGGAGAGGAGAGGGGGAGAGGAGAGGGGGAGAGGAGGGGGAGAGGGGGAGGGAGAGGGGGAGAGGAGAGGTGAGGGAGAGGGGGGAGGGAGAGGAGAGGAGAGGAGAGGAGAGAGGAGAGGGAGAGAGAGGTGAGGGAGAGGGAGAGGGAGAGGGAGAGGGAGAGGGGAGAGGGAGGGGGAGAGGTGAGGGAGAGGGAGAGGGAAAGAAAGAAAGAGTGACAGACTGCAGGGAACAGAGAGTGTGACAGGGGTTGTGTCTACAATGACACCCTCCCCTCTGACAGTTTGTCACTCAGTCTGTTGAAAGACAGCCTCCCTCACCCCTCCCTCCCTCCCTCCCTCCACCCACCCCTCCCTCCCTCACCCCTCCCTCCTCTGTTCTGTCTCTCTCCCTCCCACCCTCCCTCCCTCCACCCCTCCCTCCACCCCTCCCTCCCTCACCCCTCTCTCCCTCACCCCTCCCTCCCTCACCCCTCCCTCCCCCTCTTTCTCTCCCCCTTTCTGTCCCTGTCTCTCTCTTTCCCCCTCCCCCTGGCCCCCCTGCTCTCTCTCCCTACCCCTCTCACTCCCCTTCCACCTCCATCTTTCCCCCCTCTCAGAAGCCCCACTTGTGTGCCAGTGTGAGTGGTCCCCTCTCCCCCCCCACCACCCTGGGACTGCTCCTTAACTTCCACACTATCAGAAACTGCAACAACAAACAGGTAGCCCTCTATCTCCAGGTGCCAGGAGGATAGTCTGGAACATAGAACATTGTGTTGAAAGCTGTGTAAGTGTGTGCGTGTGGGCTGAGTTACAGTAAGTAGGGTTTGAGCATGTGTGTGTGCGTGTGTATCTATGTCTGTGTGTGTGCGTGTGTTTGTCTCTATGTGTGCATGTTGATCTCTGTGTGTGTTTGTGTGTCTATGTATGCATGTATGTATGTGTTTAGGTGTCTGTGTGTGTGTCCATTTGTGTGGGTGTGTGTCTTTGTGTGTAGGTGTGCGTGTGTGTAGAGTGGAGCTAACGTTCCTTTGAGCGATGAGGCAGGGACTGGATCAGACAGTGACAGAGCTGGTGAGGGCACAACCTGTCATCTCAGATACTGCTTAAAGATAAGGCCTCACACACAGGTCCTGACAACTCCATAAAGCCTGGGTGTGTGTGTGTGTGTGTTTGTGCGTGTGTGTGCGCGCTACATCTCCCAGAAGAGTCTGCTCCATTTTAGGGCATTTCTTGTGAAACCCCTGAGCAGAGACGAGGTGAAATGGTAAACTGTAATTGCAGGCGTTATGTGTTGCGTTAATGCTTCCTGTATTCTAATGTACAAGGTTCTGTGTTTATGACGTGGTGGTTTGTAGCATGTAACCCAGCTCCCTAACTTCAAAACCCTCCTTTATCATACTCTTTGTGTTCTTCCTCTGTATGTTTTAAAGCCTAACCGTAACCTTAAACCAATAAGATACGTTGCTATTAATATGATATTATTAAACCAGGCATATTTATTTAGCAAATCTGACATACATAGATGGATGTTTATCTAAAGCGTAGTCATGCTAAAGTAGGCCTACAGCAGAAGGTTTCATAGTCTTTTGAGGAACGGTCTGTATTCACCAGATTTGGCGAACCACAATAATACTTCAGTGCAGGTTAAGGTTCGGGTTAGTGAAACATAATTTCCCCTACGTGCATCATGGGAAGCATTTGGCATGAAAAGAAAGTTGTATGGATGACTATTATTTAACCTCCCCAGCCAACAACTACTTTTAACATTTTTCACATGTACAATAGCGTCACATCAATCCTTCTAGTCCCATTAAGCCATTCTGTGTTTTAATCTGTCACATGTAACGACAGAAACCACAGATACCTCCATGCTTCGTATGCATGCATTATGCATGTTATTTTGCCGTTGTTTGATAGTCTGCCGTGTTCTCCATTCATTCGTCTCGGGTGGGAAACGTGTTTTGGAGCAACGCCAGCCACACGACATGATGAGAGCGTGTGGCCTGCTTGTTCCTCTCCGTGGCGGGCCGCGTCCGCCTGCCCGTCCTCTCGTCTGCCTGCCTGTCCTAGCGTCCTTCCCTCAGCCAGTGCGGTCTCTCCTCCCTCATTAAGAAAGAAGAAAAAAGGTGAAACAAGAAAGAGAGAGAGAGTGTGTGTATGAGAGAGAGAAAGAGAATAATCTCCATTATGTGGCGTGTGTGTAGAGATGTGTAGAGAGATAGACTCGTCTCTCCCTCCGAGTGTGTGAACACAGTGGGGCCGGATGCAGACGCCGATTTGATTGATAAATCCTCGCTGACGGAGGGGGAGAGAAGAGGCTCCATATAAATGGGAAATTAGCGCTCAACGTCGTCAAAAATAATTAACTCCCCTCCGCAGCGCTGTCCATTAGCCCTGACACGATGACATGACGGGAGAAAAAACGTCCGTGTCAACTCTGGCAGCCGCCCGCACTGATCAGATAAACATTTTTTTGTTGTTGTTTTGTTTTGACGCCTGATTACAAAATGATTAGCGGGCATGCCTGTCTCCTTACCCTTCACCTCCCCTGTAGTCTGAGTGACGGGGGTACGGGGGACGACTGCTGGGTCTGTGTAAACTGTCTCCCCCCGACCCCCACCACACACACACACACACACACACACTGTCCTGTTCATTGTGGGTGAACATGACATTGAAGCTTAGTTAATTTACAATCGCCCATTCCTTTTCTCCTTGATGAACCAACCGTTAGCAGATCCTTTTTTATGAGGTTTCAGTCAGGCTTATTTAAGTTGTGTACCTGCTTTAATATAATATTTGAAAGGGTTTAACCAGAGTGCTCGAATGCTAAGACTTTA
Source organism: Hypomesus transpacificus (assembly GCF_021917145.1). NCBI lineage: Eukaryota > Metazoa > Chordata > Actinopteri > Osmeriformes > Osmeridae > Hypomesus > Hypomesus transpacificus. The sequence continues at coordinate 83,026 of NW_025813849.1, forward strand.
CATTACATTTAAATGTAAATAATTTAGCAGATGCTTTGATCAAAAGGAACATATAAACAGTGCATGTAGCCATCAGAGGGAATCATCTACGACCAGAGGTGCTGATTTTAACATCTAGGACCAGAGGTGCTGAGTTTTAACATCTAGGACCAGAGGTGCTGAGTTTTAACATCTAGGACCAGAGGTGCTGAATTTTAACATCTAGGACCAGAGGTGTTGAGTTTTAACATCTAGGACCAGAGGTGCTGAATTTTAACATCTAGGACCAGAGGTGCTGAATTTTAACATCTAGGACCAGAGGTGCTGAGTTTTAACATCTAGGACCAGAGGTGCTGAGTTTTAACATCTAGGACCAGAGGTGCTGAGTTTTAACATCTAGGACCAGGTTTTGAATTATGGGGGGTTAGGGGGGGGTTTGCCTCCCCTAATTAATACTTGGATCCCCCCAAAAGAGGTCAAAACAACAGGTCGCAGGGGGGGGGTCGATACATTTATATATCGTTCTTACCTGTAATCGTAACCTCCCCCCCCGATTGTCATTGTATAATTCGCACTTGTCTAGGACCAGAAGTGCAGTTTTAACAGTGTTTCCGTGGTTAGAGCCAAGGAACGGTGTGTATTTTGATCAGGCAGTGCAACCATATGGAATAGCCTTGGCTAGGCCTGTCATGTTATGTTGTTATGTCACATTGTCATATCAGGGGATGGGATGGCTCAAGTTTGTTGTTGAGACCTCCCTTAGCTGTCTCCAGCTCAGTGGATCATTCACTCACCCCTCATGATTCAGACCAACTTTACACCCCTTATCACCCACAGCTGTAAGCAGCACGGTCATCATAGGCTTTGTCATACTAACTTTCATATTGTGTCACACAGTAATAGACCTGGTGACAGATAGCCACTAAACCATGACTGCCTGTATCACCACACTGAGCCTTGACTGCCCTTCTCACCACACTGAGCCATGACTGTCTGTTTCACCATGACTACCTGTCTCACCACACTGAGCCATGACTGCCTGTCTCACCACACTGAGCCATGACTGTCTGTTTCACCATGACTACCTGTCTCACCACACTGAGCCATGACTGCCTGTCTCACCACACTGAGCCATGACTGCCTGTCTCACTACACTGACCCATTTCTACCTGTCTCACTACACTGACCCATTTCTACCTGTCTCACCACCCTGAGCCATGACTACCTGTCTTACCACCAGGGCTTGCAACTAACTTTTTCCCTAATCCACAATTGTGGGGCTCAAATCAAAGTCCGTATTTAAATTTGAAAACATACACAATAGAATACACAATTTTCTTGCTTGTTTCTTCATAGTAAAAATGTTTCTAAAGGTTTGAAAAAAAGGTTTGAATAAAACTTTTATAAAGGTTTTAAAAAAAAAATGGAAAAAAAGGTTTCAAAAGGTTTTACAATTAATTTCTACTAAAAGTTTCAAATGGTTGAAAATATATTTGCGATTTTCTTTCTAAAATAGGTTTGCATCATTGATGAGTACATGATGAGGACTCTACTAAACTCTATTGTACTCTATTGTACTCTGCTCTGCTTTACTCTGTTTTAGGCTTCTCTGTTCTCCTCTACCCCCTCCTCCTCTCTCCTTTCCTTTCACTGTGTGTGAATACAAGGTTTCAAAAAAAGGTTTTGAAAGGTAGAAAAAAAAGGTTTGAAAGGTTTTACAAATATTTTCTACTTAAAGTTTTGAAAGGTTGAAAATATATTTGTGATTTCTTCAAATCTATCAAAAAACTCCTCAGGAATATTTATTTCCTGAAATGATGACCTTCTTACTTAAGATGATCCACAGACCTTGTTGTTAGTAGGTTAATGTAGGAACTGTATTATTTCTACAGCGCATTCTACGTGAAATCCTTCTTACATGAAATTGCAGGGGTAATTGCATAACAAGTGTTGTGTATTATCGTGAGTAATGAGGTCATGATTTATTTTTTATCCTAACACCCTTGTGCATTCTTACAAATATTAGTTAACTTTAACGAGGGGTCAACAGGGTTGGATACCAAAGTTGTAGGAGAAGGTCTTCTTCCTGCAGCAGCTGAAGACATCATGTTCTTACGTATTACACAGCTTTAGCTGCTCACATTTTGATATTGACTTGATGAGGTGATAAGAACATCATCGTAAATCTAAGCTTTATTGATTCACTGCTTGGGTGTATGGATGACTTCTTCACTGTGTCCTTCCTCCACCCAGATCTGGAGACGTGAGGAGGCCAGGGGTGTTAAACTCTACAGGTGCCATCTAACAAAGAACACAAGTTCCAGCTGGTTTTTACATGAGCCCTCAGTTATGTAACGTCATTGAACACTCACAATACAGACTGGGATTAATGGATTACTGAGAACAATTAATGAAGGTATTTTGCAAAGCAACTGAGGGCCTTGTCCTGTGAGCATGTGTGGAAAGTTCTGGTGGGAAAGCCGAATAACGTAAATCGAGAAATTTATACTATTTTCATAAACAGTCCATATGAAACGGTGTGCCGAGAGGATAGTCTGACCTTTCTTCCACGTTTGACTGATTTTAGACACAAAATAGTACCAGTCTGATCTCATCTGAGATGATAATGTACAGTGCTTTGCCCGTCCAGAAGGGTCGAGTACACTGCAGTCATGCATGAGTTAAAGATTTCTCAATGTTCCATACCATTTTATTCTTTTGGCCTTTTTTATAACCAGCCTGATAAGTGGCTCCTAATAAAAGAAAAACAAGTTGTAAACCCATAAAGACACTAAACTGCTGGCTCTGGCCCTGGATCGCTGCAATTGCCTATCTACATTTTTCTCCAATTACTGTAATAAACAGCATCATTTCAACTTTGGACCTCATTCAAAGAAGCTGCATTTTCTTGGGAAATTGCCAAAGTTTCTTTAGGCTACTTGAGAATATACTTAAATAGCAGTCAATCACTGTTAGTCTTGAAATTATGAATGGTAATTTAGGCTAATTCATCACGATTCTCAATGTGATGCTATCCACACCTTTTGTTTAAACAGGAAAAACTTTATGATGCTGTGAATTAAAAACAATTCCGGTGTAATATTGACTTTTGAACAACCAAAGCCAAATACCATAAGCAATCTAAAAGGGATACATAGTTTCAAGGCTTCGTTCTAAGAGCCACAATCTCCTGGAGTTTCTAACAGTGGGACTTCGACCCTAAACGTTCATATTCCGCTTTTGAATGATAACCTGTTGCAATGTGACTAACGCTTTTTCTCTACAACCCTTGTCTTCATCTGGGGAGGTGAAGAAGTGGACCTCCGAAGGTGTACCGCAGCACTTGGGGTTATGCCTTGACCTTTGAACCCAGATTCCTCTCATGTCTCCAGAGCACCGGTCACATTTCACAGCATGATCTCTGCATGTTTAGAAATAATTAACCCTGTTAAAGGAAGAAAAATGTAGGAAACGATCGGTGGGCTGATAAGAGAGATAGCAGCCCAGTGTTGTGAATGAAGCGAAAGGATTTGAACGAGTGAGTGAAATAATGAATGACAGGTATAATGAGCCAGGCGGTTATTAAGTGGTGTAGCTTGGGTTGAGGAGATCATAAAAAGTCCCTTCGACGACAGACATGTATCTTGAATTTATCATAATATGTACATTACAGGGCTGCTGTAGGTAAAATGTTTCTTTCAATTGTTTTGTACTTGAAACGAGATGGGTAGAATTGTGTCAAGCGTTCCAACTGAAGAACTGAATAAGTGTAGTACTTGAGTTCAAGGAAAGTAGTAATTGCAAGGTGATTGCCCCCTGCGATAAAGTTTTAGTAGACAGCTCCATAAAGAAGAACGTGTTTGTGTTTCCTACTGAAGAAGCTAGCCTGGCAGGGACCTGGCAATAGTCTGGTTTTACTGCTCAGTGAGATGAAATAAAGAAGGGAGGATCTGGGTCTGAGTGAGGTGGAATACCTGCTTGATCAGTTTTGACATGGGTGCCAAGGCATGATGAAGTCACACCGTCTGGGTGGAGACCCTCCACCATTACAAAAGATTGGAGGTCTGGCTGATTATAAATCACCTTGGAAACACACATTGATGCAAAATCCATAACCTGAACATCATGTTCAGAACAATATTTAAGCATTCAGGAGCGCTGCTACAGTCGCCTGTTAGCATGCATTTTGCATTTATTTACCAATTAAAAATGCATTTGGTATGGATTTGAAGGTGCTATGCAAAGATACCGGCGGTCCTGTAAACGGATTAGAGTCCATGGGGACGGTATGGTATTGAATGACTAAATACTATGATTTATGATAATGCATAAGAGATGCATTGGTCTTACCCCCAGGCCCTTCCCCCACTTGGGGATTGAAGCAGTAACATGTTGTCAATACTTTATACCCTCCCATTTCACGATAACGTACTAGCCTTTTAGACCACATTCATGCCACTGTGTGCATGCATGCAGTCTCTGTTGTGTCTGAAGCCCATGTCTTTTCCAGTGGAACGAACTGTGAGATATGTTGTTCACTGGTCCCAATTGGGGCGTAATTTTACTTTTTGAAACCGACAAATCTCTCCCCCCTACTTTTAATTAGGAAAGTCATATTTAACAACCGCATCCTCAGTTATCCCAAAAAATAAAATAATAATAATAAATAAAATGCTTTCCCACCCACATTTTTACACCCCCCCCCTGCCTCCTTGGGTTAGAAGCAGGCCTGTCCTGTTCCCTCCAGCCCAGAGAGACTCTCTCCCCATGCCTGTCCTGTTCCCTCCAGCCCAGAGAGACTCTCTCCCCGTCCTGTCCTGTTCCCTCCAGCCTAGAGAGACTCTTTCCCGTCCTGTCCTGTTCCCTTCAACCCAGAGAGACTCTCTCCCCATGCCTTTCCTGTTCCCTCCAGCCCAGAGAGACTCTTTCCCGTCCTGTCCTGTTCCCTCCAGCCCAGAGAGACTCTCTCCCCATGCCTGTCCTGTTCCCTCCAGCCCAGAGAGACTCTCTCCCCGTCCTGTCCTGTTCCCTCCAGCCCAGAGAGACTCTCTCCCCATGCCTATCCTGTTCCCTCCAGCCCAGAGAGACTCTCCCCCGTCCTGTCCTGTTCCCTCCAGCCTAGAGAGACTCTCCCCCCGTCCTGTCCTGTTCCCTCCAGCCCAGAGAGACTCTCTCCCTGTGCCTGTCCTGTTCCCTTCAACCCAGAGAGACGAGCCCGCGGTGAAACGGAGGGTACTTCTCGCCGAGTCGTTTCAAAAGGAATATCAAACCGCCCTAGCCCCTCAATGGACTCTCTGATCTCCTGGCTTTAGCGAGCGCACTGCTACCACTGTTAAACAGGCCGAGAGCGTGCGAGTGCCGGAGGAGGGGAGAGAGAAGTGTTGCTCAAGGCCTCCTCTTATTTCAATTGACAGGTTTAACGCCTCTCGGTTCGAGGGGAGATTTGGGCACATCACTGGATGTGACAGAGGAGATTAGGGAGGTAATCCCTAGTCTGCTCGCAGGGGAATCGCCCAGCGCTCAACTCGCTCTTATTAACCGGTACCAGAGCACAGTCGGCGTAATTAACGAATCTCTTAATTTACACCTGTTTGCTCTAGTTTCTGTATTCAGCTCTGAAGTCGGACTAAATTTATTTCTGTTTTATTCTAAGGCACGGCCATTATCCCTTTAGCTGTGGTTTTACAAGCCTTTGGAATAAGTAGTAATCTAGTTTTGTAGTACAATTGTAGCCCAGACCATTGCTACACCTAATTAAAGGGATTCCAGGGTTTTTCTCCTCGTTTGCTCTCGTGTCAGACAAAGGAACACACGGAGGGGAACTCAGCCTTGATTTGGATCATGCTACGCCTTTATCTCACGTTTCTTTCTTCTTTTTACTCCTGGTATGAATCTGTTTTGTCAGACGGCTCACCCACTCAACCCTCCTCCGAAAAGAGAGTCTGTTCACGTCTCGTCATATCAGGCCCAGTGGAGAGTGGCTCATCCAGCACTCACTCTCTCTCCATGTGTCAGACTCGAGGATGAGTCTGAACTCCAGGGTTCCCCGCCCCCCCACACACCCGCCTCGCTCTGCTTTGGGAACCTTTGAGATGTCGTTAGATTTTATCGCGCCGTAAAAGGTTCCTGTCAGGGTCAGCCTGGGCGGCCGGGTGAAACCATGTGACTTCAGCCCAGTGACAGCAGACAGGAGGAGGAGTCACAGGGTGGAGAAGCGAGGCTCTGAATGAGCCTTTTCTCCCTCACGTTCCTTGTCACGTACTCAAAGTATCGCTGTTGAGTCTTGGTCCGTGACCAGCGGTTATCACCGCCCGACCTCGCTCTCTGGTTGGCATGTTGTCATGTTTGTGTGAGGGCAGTGTCATGTTGACTTGAAGGCTGGTTAATATTTCACCTAGCTGGATTCCTCTGATGGTTTATAACTCCGGGCCCATCTCAGAGGGATGGGCCCGGAACAGCTCTATAATGTGTAATGGGAGCTAATGAATGATGTGAGGTTTGTGGAACATCTTTCTAGAAGGAGATAGGAAGCCAGGTTATATTTCTTCCTCACAGGTCCCTGTGGTATGAGAAGGATGTGAGTAGAACCGCCTCACACAACGGCAACATTATGGAGTCTGGGAAAGGTCAGTGAAGGACTCGGATATGCTCAGATGTAGCATGGAAACACAAACACACACACGCCCCCACACACACACAGACACAGACAGACACACACACACACACACACACACAGACACACATACAGAGGTCAGGCTCCTGATAGGAGAGCCACAGTGCAGTGCTGCTGTGTTGACAGGAGCAATATCCATCAGGCATAGCTGAGGTGGCCTCTGTCAGCGTGTGATTGGATTAAAGCAGGTCTGGCTCCACAAGGACCCCAGGCGCTTCCTGCCGGCTGGCCCCGGGGGCCCGCCAGAACCCCCCCTCTACCCCACCTAGACCCTGCCCTCAGACACCCTGAGCTGGGGGGGCGGGGGGTTACAGGGGCTGGAGCAGGCAGAGAAGGGATCTGAAGGACAATTCAAGTTTGGTTGAAGCGCAGAAACACAAACTCTCGCTCTGAGCTCTGACACACAGCCATGCGCTGAACCCACCAGGTTTTAAAGATTTTACTGCTATTATTCCTCCCAAGGGGCGGACAGGTACAACCGTATTAGATTAATATACATCTATAATAGAATATTATTAGATTCATAATATTCCAATTAGTCTGGGAGGGATATTGATCGTGGAGAATTGAATGTTTTCCAGCTAAACTGGAAGGCACGTTTGATAGGAGATTGGTTGCTGCTCCGCTGAGCCTGTGTGACACCGTAGAATGAATGGAGGGAAGCTAGAGGGTTTTTAGGTAGTAATAACCATATTCACTAAAATCAATAGCAGGGGTGGAGAGGCAATAATGCTGCCTAACTGCAGGAAATGAAATCACAGAGAGAGAGAGGGGGAATATGGAGGAAATAAGGGGATTTGTATCGAAGTGACGACATTTCATCAAAGAGAGCTGGAGTGAGCGTTGCCCTGAAACATTACATTTTAGAACAGGTTATACAGCGAAACATTATGCTTTTGTATTCCCCCTTGCACATTAGGAATAATGAAATTGTTGGTGTTATATGTTAGAATGGGAGCCTTTGCCGTGACTGAGAGGCTGTGAAAAGGAAAGTTTATTTGATTAAGCAGCGCTTAATCAAATAAAGTTGTAAACAAAAGAGAAAAAGGAAGGAGTAGGCTCTAGTCTCTCTCACACCCAGACCCTCTCTTTTCTAATATCCTTCCTCTCCATCCTCCCCTCCCTCCTTTCACTTTCTCTCCTCGTCACCCCCACCGTTTCCAGATCTTAATTAAACCCTCCACACACCCCCTCTCTCCCCCCTCCCGGCTCTGACCCCTGTGCAGCGGGATTATGGGATTACAGCAGCCGGCTCTGTTGCCGTGAAAGCCGTCCGTGGTGACCAGCGTGGGCTCGCTGCCCCGTGGCACTCCGGAATTCTCTCCGGAATCCTTCAGCCGGGACTGACGGAGGCCGTGTCTTTGTGCGCGGCGCGGCAGGGGGAGGTACGGGCTAGTCCTGCCGCGGTACCACCCCGGTCCACCGGGAGGGACAGAGAGTGCTAGCGTAAAATGATTAGCCACGCATTCACCGGATCGGAATTCCATTAAGTCGGAATGCCCGAATTACCCCAGGAAGAGAAGCGACGACTGTGTGTAGTTGTTGTTTGCCCCCTTTAGTGTGGCAGAATTAATAAGACTATTACCCAACAATTACCGCTCCGCGCAGCACCCAGGATTCATTTCAGTGGATATCCGATGCCACTAATTAAAACTGTTGCCATCATTCCCCTCTCGGAGTGATGGTCTCTGAAGATGCATTTCTCAACGAATTACAAAGGCAATTTTATGGGTTGGAAAACTGAGAGCAATTATTTTAACGAGCATAAAGCATTTTCTATCGAGCTGCGGTCTGAGGCTGATCTAATATTAGCATTCCAAGCAGGAGCTGGTTCTGGAACTTCCAGGAGAACCAGCTCTAGATTTGGGTTCCGTACAGCTGGGTTCTACCAGGGGATTTATCCTGGGCATGGCTGGTTCTGGTTCCTACTGTCTGGTTCCTATCAACTAAGTTGTACCTGATAGTTCCTTCCCGGGACAACCTGGTTCCTATTGGAAGAAGCAAGTTCTGGTTCTGGTTCCTATCAACTGAGTTGTACCTGATAGTTCCTTCCCAGGACAACCTGGTTCCTATTGGGAGAAGCAAGCTCTGGTTCTGGTTCTGGTTCCTCCTAGTTGAGTCCTAGCAGATGGTTCCTACCAGGCAGGGCAGAGGGAGGAGGGCCCTGCTGGAGGGCTTCCTTCAGGGAGGGCCCCTGGTGGAGGGCTTCCTTCAGGGAGGGCCCCTGGTGGAGGGGAGGGGCCACCTGCCGCCCTCTCTGTGTGGCCAGAGACTGTCTGGACCTGGGCCAACACCACCCCATGGTTTACAGGGTAAACAGACACACACACACACACACACAGACAGACACAGAGGCACACAGACACACACATCACCTCTACCTTCATGCATGACTGGTTTCCACGACCAGGGACATCTCCTATTCAGTGAGAACTATTTGAGTTGAGGTTCGCTGTGTGTTTAACAGCAGTCCTCTGTCTGTTTGTATTGTCTCTGATAATGTCAGAGGTAACACACAGGCTGTGCTAACTGTGCGTGTGTTTGTGTGTGTGTGAGTGATCCTCCTTTATGTCTATAATTACCCTGGCATTAGCAACCACTGTCTATAATTCCCCGCAGCAATTAAGTGCGTTTTGACACAGGGGATCTCTTCAAACTTATCATTACTGATGTGCAAATTACACACATACCTCTGACATGTTCTCAATTAGTCACTTTGTGCTCTTAATTAAGGACATTAATCTTTGGCTTGTCTGCAGTGTGTCCCGAGGCCAGCCTCACTGCAGGGTCTAATGAAAGAGAGAGGCCAGCCTCACTGCAGGGTCTAATGAAATAGAGAGAGGCCAGCCTCACTGCAGGGTCTAATGAAAGAGAGGCTGGCCTCACTGCAGGTTCTAATGAAAGAGAGAGAGGCCAGCCTCACTGCAGGGTCTAATGAAAGAGAGGCCAGCCTCACTGCAGGGTCTAATGAAAGAGAGGCCAGCCTCACTGCAGGGTCTAATGAAAGAGAGAGAGGCTGGCCTCACTGCAGGGTCTAATGAAAGAGAGGCCAGCCTCACTGCAGGGTCTAATGAAAGAGAGGCCAGCCTCACTGTAGGGTCTAATGAAAGAGAGGCCAGCCTCACTGCAGGGTCTAATGAAAGAGAGAGAGGCTGGCCTCGCTACAGGGTCTAATGAAAGAGAGGCCAGCCTCACTGCAGGGTCTAATGAAAGAGAGGCCAGCCTCACTGTAGGGTCTAATGAAAGAGAGAGGCCAGCCTCACTGCAGGGTCTAATGAAAGAGAGGCCAGCCTCACTGCAGGGTCTAATGAAAGAGAGAGGCCAGCCTCACTGCAGGGTCTAATGAAAGAGAGGCCAGCCTCACTGCAGGGTCTAATGAAAGAGGGCAGCCTCACTGCAGGGTCTAATGAAAGAGAGAGGCCAGGGCCCAGGGTGTGTGTTTTCTGTGCCTGTGATTGGTTGAGGTCATGCCTCACTTCACACCCAGAACAGACAGTGGAGGGCAATGCTCTGCAGGCTGCTCTGGGTTGTGGTGACAGACAGAGAGCGTCGTCTTATTGTCGGGAGAATACAGTTGTCCTATATTGGTAGATTTTTTTTGCAGGTTATATTAGGCCTTTCTAATGCACCAAAATGTGCAGACTGATGGTGATGGTGGGTGAATGACTGAAGCTGTGTCATATTGCGCTGTGTGTTCATGTCAAGCTCATCGTCACCTTCTGCCTCCCAAACCCTGAGCAGTCCTGAATGCTTCCTCTCTCTCAGATCCACTCTGACTTCTCACACCAGGCCTGTTGTGCAGTGTCCCCTCTCTCTCTCTCTCTCTCTCTCTCTCTCTCTCTCTCTCTCTCTCTCTCTCTCTCTCTCTCTCTCTCTCTCTCTCCCCCATCAGCCCTCCCACCAAATCCAGCGGTGTCCCTTCATCCTCCATTATAATCCTAATTAACGTTGTGCTCTCTTACCCACAATGCACCTCAGTCTGGGGACGTAACCCCACATGGAGCGGTGTGACCCACTGTTCAAGCTGCCACTTGTCTCCAGGGGGAATTCGGCAGACCTCCACGTCTATACGTTTGAACCAGACATCTGTAATCGCACGTATCATGAATGAATAGCAGGTCTTAAAGGAACGTACAGTGTTTATGGTGTACGCACTGAGATGCTGTAGCACACAACACAGACAACATCACAGACAGCATCACAGACAGCATCACAGACAACATCACAGACAACATCAGACAACATCAGACAACATCACAGACAACATCACAGACAGCATCACAGACAACATCACAGACAACATCAGACAACATCAGACAACATCACAGACAACATCACAGACAACATCACAGACAACATCACAGACAACATCACAGACAGCATCACAGACAGCATCACAGACAGCATCACAGACAACATCACAGACAACATCACAGACAACATCAGACAACATCACAGACAACATCACAGACAACATCACAGACAACATCACAGACAACATCACAGACAACATCACAGACAACATCACAGACAGCATCACAGACAACATCACAGACAACATCACAGACAACATCAGACAACATCACAGACAACATCACAGACAACATCACAGACAACATCACAGACAACATCACAGACAACATCACAGACAACATCACAGACAGCATCACAGACAACATCACAGACAACATCACAGACAACATCACAGACAACATCACAGACAACATCAGACAACATCACAGACAACATCACAGACAACATCACAGACAACATCACAGACAACATCACAGACAACATCACAGACAGCATCACAGACAACATCACAGACAACATCACAGACAACATCACAGACAACATCACAGACAGCAAACGAGGTGCATGCAGTTGTGGCGTCGCTCCCAGTCCACTGGCACCGCCTCACCCACCCGCCGCCTCGCCCGCCCGCTGCCTCACCGAGACGGGAGCGAGGCACCCTCAGACAGGGGTGAACAGCTCTCCCTGTAGCGTGATGCGTACAGCGGGAGAGATATGTAACGAGCTGTTTCTCTGACTGTCGTCCTTCTACTGCACATCTGGGTCTTAAATTACAATGGTTGAAAACAAGGAGAAATTTACTGCCGATCTGACAGGGTTTGAGACTGGGCAAGGAGCCCAGACCGGCCTCTAACTGCCCAGCATCTAACTGCCCAGCATCTAACTGCCCAGCCTCTAACTGCCCAGCCTCTAACTGCCCAGCATCTAACTGCCCAGCCTCTAACTGCCCAGCATCTAACTGCCAAGCATCTAACTGCCCAGCCTCTGACTGCCCAGCCTCTAACTGCCCAGCATCTAACTGCACCGCCTCTAACTGCCCAGCCTCTAACTGCCCAGCCTCTAACTGCCCAGCATCTAACTGCCCAGCATCTAACTGCCCAGCATCTAACTGCCCAGCCTCTAACAGCCCAGTCTCTAACTGCCCGGCCTCTAACTGCCCAGTCTCTAACTGCCTAGCATCTAACTGCCCAGCCTCTAACTGCCCAATCTGTAACAGCCTAGCCTCTAACAGGCCAGCCTTTTACAGGCCAGACCAGCCTCTAACAGACCAGACCAGCCTCTAACAGGCCAGACCAGCCTCTAACATGCCAGACCAGCCTCTAACAGGCCAGACCAGCCTCTAACAGACCAGCCTCTAACAGACCAGACCAGCCTCTAACAGGCCAGACCAGCCTCTAACAGGCCAGACCAGCCTCTAACAGACCAGCCTCTAACAGACCAGACCTCAGCCACATGGGCACCATTATTTGCAAAGTAGCTGCTGTGGCACCGGGGAATGATTTGAGAGGCGCGCACGTGCGCCGCAAAACCCCGGAGGGTGTTTACCCGGTCTTATCGCATCCACAGATCTGAGGGGGGTGGAGGGGGGTGGAGGGAGGTGGAGGGGGGTGGAGGGAGGTGGAGGGGGGTGGAGACGGGCGAGAGGCGACGGGGCAGGGAGATAGCGGGGAGATTACCTCGTCACTCCAACCCCAAACTCTCCTCCCCGCTCCCGGCTCCTTCCTCGGTGGTGGATAATCTTTTGAAGTATTGTACAGCCACTTGACTGAAATGTTAGTGCAAACATCTTAATCTTTCCCTGCGCTTGGCTGCCAGCTTCTGTGTGGAGTTGCTACGGTGGCAGATAGAGCACGCAGGCAAAGCCAGACGGGAGATTAGGAGAGTGAGAAGGGGTTTCGGCTGAAAGGGATCAAAAACTCGGTGACATGTTTGACCCTTAATGAGATATGAATAGAGGATTAAACCAAGTGTTCAGCGGTAAAAGGAGACACGTGTGACGAGTCTTGTTGAAAGTGCGTCAGACTTGGTGTGAGGGACCAGTGGTGAGAGAGGGAGGGGGAGGGGGAGAGAGGGAAGGGGAGGGGGAGAGAGGGAGAGAGAGGAAGGGAGGGAAGGAGGGAGGGAGGGAGGGAGGGGGAGAGAGGGAAGGAGATAGGGAGGGGGAGAGAGGGAAGGAGAAAGGGAGAGAGGGAGGGACGTTTGGGAGGATGGAGGAGGGATGGAGGAGTAGGAAGTGAAGAAGGGAGGGTAGAAGTGAGGCAGGAAGGAAAGGAGGATGGATGGAAGGAAGGATAGATAACAAAAGAAGGGGTAACATACTTGGCCTGTAATCATGGAGTAAATCAATGGGCTGGTGGACAGGCTGGTGTGCTGGCTGGTGTGCTGGCTGGTGGGATGGCTGGCTGGTGGGCTGGCTGCCTGGTGGGCTGGCTGGCTGGTGGGCTGGCTGGTGGGCTGGCTGGTGTGCTGGCTGGGGTGCTGGCTGGTGGGCTGGCTGGTGTGCTGGCTGGTGTGCTGGCTGGTGGGCTGGCTGGTGTGCTGGCTGGTGGGCTGGGTGGCTGGTGGGCTGGCTGGCTGGTGTGCTGGCTGGCTGGTGTGCTGGCTGGTGGGCTGGCTGGTGGGCTGGCTGGTGTGCTGGCTGGTGGGCTGGCTGGTGGGCTGGCTGGTGGGCTGGCTGGTGTGCTGGCTGCGGTGCTGGCTGGTGGGCTGGCTGGTGGGCTGGCTGGTGTGCTGGCTGGTGGGCTGGCTGGTGGGCTGGCTGGTGTGCTGGCTGGTGGGCTGGCTGGTGGGCTGGCTGGTGTGCTGGCTGGTGGGCTGGGTGGCTGGTGGGCTGGGTGGCTGGTGGGTGGGCTGGCTGGTGGGCTGGCTGGTGTGCTGGCTGGTGTGCTGGCTGGTGGGCTGGCTGGTGGGCTGGCTGGTGGGATGGCTGGCTGGTGGGCTGGTGGGCTGGCTGGCTGGTGGGCTGGCTGGTGGGCTGGCTGGTGGGCTGGCTGGCTGGTGGGCTGCAGACTCCAGGCTCCTTGCAGCGCTGGCTGTATTAAGCTGTGGTTCCTGTCAGAGGCCGATCCAGGCAACGTGCGGAACCCAGACAGGACTTCTGGCTGCCCCTGGGGGATTAGGACCTCCCGAACCTGCACACCACAGAGAGAGAGAGACCTGGACTCACACCACAGAGAGAGAGACCTGCACACCACAGAGAGAGAGAGAGACCTGCACACCACACCACAGAGAGAGAGGGGAGGGGGAGAGAGAGAGGGGGGGGGGGAGAGGAGAGGAGAGGGGGACCAAGAGGGCTGGCAAGATGAAGAGAGAACAAGGAATAGAGAGAAAGACAGAGTGTAGGGAGAGAAGAGGGGAGAAAGAGAGTCAGAGAATAACAGGAAGAGAATAGAGAGAAAGAGAGAGAGATCCAGAAAGAAGACAATAGATATTGTGGACATTTTTTTGATAAGATAGGCCTGTGTATTTGAATATACAATATGTTTCAACAATCAAGATTTATTTTCATGAATAAAGTCTTTTTTTCTTCAAACAAGATGATTCGTCTTTAACAAATAACATCGAAACTTCAAAACTTGGCAGGAAAGCATGCTACATCAGAAATAAAACTCAAACAACATGTTTTCAAGACTCTTTCACTCAGCGAGATGTAGAAGAAGCATAATCCAAGAACGAGGCCCTCAACCTCACTGAAATATGACTTGCTAGGTGATTGTGTCTTAACTTAAGTGTAATGGCATATTTTGACTAGAAATTAGACAAATATACTTGGTAATACTTTGAGTCGTTTGTGCCGTGTGGTGAAAGATCCTCCTCTCAGGGCCATGGTCGTCAGTGGTCTGGAGAAGCCGCCTGAAGCGTCACGATCATCTCACAACGGAATCTACGACGCTGCCGGCTCTTCCAAATAACGGATTGGGTTTCCCTGCGGCCAGGGAAAATGATGAGTCGTTCTTTGGAAAATAGAAATAATATGAAGAGATGCATATTGATTGCCACAAGTACCACAATAAGATAATGTCATGGCGTCACAAATACGGGATCAGGGAGACAAGATCCTCAAACAAGGCCTATGTTGAGGCTTGTTCCCTTGCCAAGGAAACTTGACCAACAAATTACGTAACCACAAATCAGACGCATATTGTTTCAAATAATTTTTGGGAAACTCATTGTTCCACTCGTTTTTGTTTTCGTTTAGAATTCCGTGCTCAAAATGTTGTGTTCCATCTTCAAAATAACTTTCACTGTCTGGAACCGATTTTGTTACATAATCATTATAACCACATCTTTCAAATGCACTCGAAAAGCCATTTTAATGCAGGCTTTGCTGGCTGGTTGGACCATGTCATATCAAACTGTCTGAGGAGCGTTTAATAAGATTGCTCTTGGTGCTTTGCATGTTGCCGTCAAATCTGTCTGGACCCACGCAAGCTTTTTATAGATATGGTCTAACAAGAGTGAAGCACCAAACAGATATAAAACAACCCACTGCTTTCTAATGAGACAGGACGGGAAAGAACCGTCATCCTCAAATTAATTAAGCAAGACAGGAAGTCAGTATTGTTCTCCAAACACGTATGTTAGTCCAGTTCAGTCACGCCAGACAGTCAGACTGTGCCATTCAAAACCATGGATTGTTTTCCTGCAGGATAATTCATGGCTTCCATAGCAACCTGCTTTCCAGTCCCTTACTGCCCCAACCAGGTCTATTCATTAGACCTGCTATATCATACTCTGAATATTTACTGTCTCTAACCAGATTTACGGTTTAATTTGCTGCATGGAGTCATTTATCGATCTGGAGAGGCTTATTAGTGATGTGTCCCCAACAAGTCCACCACCCTCTTCTCTCTATCTCTGCTTCCTCCACTCTCCAGCTCTCCTCTTCTCTCTATCTCTGCTTCCTCCACCCTCCAGCTCTCCTCTTCTCTCTATCTCTGCTTCCTCCACTCTCCAGCTCTCCTCTTCTCTATCTATCCTCCCTCCTCTCCCCACCTCTCCTCCTCCCTCCTTTCTCCAGCTCTCCCCCACCCTCCTTCTCCCTCCATCTCTCCACAACTCTGCTCTCTCTATCACTCCATCACCCCCCTCCCTCCTCTCTTTCTCTCTTTCTCTCCATCATCTTCACACTCCTGGGAAGAGATTCATGATCATGTCAATGGAGCCAGAGGGGGAAAAAAAACACGCTACCACTGATACACACATACACCCACACACACACAGGTAAACATTTGGTGCCAGTTTTACAAGACCTTCTACTTCTGATGATGTCAAGCCGGTGACTAACACACACACAGTCACCAAGTCTCACAGCTCAACTCCCTGACCCCAGTGTAACTACAAAAATAACATGGACGGAAAATTCACGAACAAAAAAACAGTTTTTTTAACGTCAACTGCTCTATCGTGTTTGGAGCATTACCTTTGCACAGTCCACCAAAACGCTAGCAAAAACTTGTGGAGGCATGTTTCAAAAGCAGTCTGTCCTCATCCTATGTATCTTACACACTGTATAATTTACCCCACCCCAAACTGCTACCTCCATGCAATCCCCTGTTGAATCAGTCGATGAAAACCATCCATTAGGCAGTCCGCTCCCATCTAGCTTCATTCAGCATCGGGAGAGCGCAACTTCCTGTCAGCCGAGTAATTTGATTGGCCTGCTCCCCCCGTGCCAGTCAGACACTCATCTCTTCTTCCTGTTTATATTTCCAAACGTCTCATTTATCCCAGATAATTTCTACAGCTCCTCTCCCCCTCTTTTATAGGCCATCATCAGTCTTGTTTAAAGCAGCCATGCAGAAGGGGCTGGCGCTGGCTGAGGGGGAAATTGCCCTAGTTTGATAATGAGGCTTGCAAGAGGTGGGGGTGTTAGTGGTGGTGCAGGGTGGAGGAGGGTGGGGAGGAGGGCCTGGAGAGAAGGGCTGAATAATTAAACTGTACAGGTGATTCATTGGAAGGGGAGGCAACGTGTGAGCTAGTGACAACGCAGCAGCCAGAAGAGGCTTAATTGCACGCGTCCGCTGAAGCTGAAATGGATTGTTCCTACTGGGGAGTCTGTTTTAGCAGGGGCCTCGCTGGGGGGACGGGGGCCTCGCTGAGGGGACGGGGGCCTCGCTGGGGGGACGGGGGCCTCGCTGAGGGGACGGGGGCCTCGCTGGGGGGACGGGGGCCTCGCTGGGGGGACGGGGGCCTCGCTGGGGGGACGGGGGCCTCGCTGAGGGGACGGGGGCCTCGCTGGGGGGACGGGGGCCTCGCTGAGGGGACGGGGGCCTCGCTGGGGGGACGGGGGCCTCGCTGAGGGGACGGGGGCCTCACTGGGGGGACGGGGGCCTCGCTGAGGGGACGGGGGTGTAAGCGTGTGTTTATGTTTTGTGTGCGTGTCTCTATTTGTGTATTTGTGTTTGTTTGTTTGTGCATGCTTGTATTTGTGTGCATGTATTTCTGCACAAGTGCATATGTTTGTGTGTGTGTATTGATGTGTGCATGTCTTTTTGCCTCTGCGTACAGCATGTATCAGTTTATGTCTCTGTACTCGTTAAATGCTTCCAGATTTTCCGTGCCATCATTTTGCCAGGACACAGGACTGGCTCTGTAAACTCAGCAACGCTCCATTCAGACGTTTTGAGAGCCGTACAACCAAACGAGAACCAGTACAGTCAGTGTTTCCCACACATAGACTAATTTGTGGCGGTGCGCCACAGAATCAACACCGGCCGCCACACATTGCGTTTCGTGAAACATTTTTTTATTGCTATTTAGGTTCAAACACGCAGCGTATTCGTTCAGCTGCATTTCCTTTCCCCTGCCCTCCCTCCGTCTCTCTGTCACTCATGCGTCTTTCTCACATATGCACAGTCACAACGTCAGCACACGTTAGCAACAATGCATACATACGCCGTTCTAGTAAGACTGAAAGCTATATCAGCGAGCTTTCAGCATTAGTGCCGTAGCTAAAAGTTGAGGAAAGTTGAGGCTACTTTTCGCTAGGTACCTTACTCGAAGGTTCCCCTTCGTTCTTTTGGTGAGAAGTCTCAGGAGCTAGCGACTTACCCGGCATCCTGGAACTGACCAGTTAAATAGTTGTTTAGCACTAGCGTGGCTACATGCATAATGCAGAAATGATATATTAATATTAGTTGTTGTAATTTTGTGAAGGTGTGAATCATTTAGGATTAATATTTAATGTAACAAATTATTAACAAATTAACTGTGTAACGAATTATTAACAAAGGAATTATTACGACTCCCCCCCCGATCTGACAACCCCGACCCCCCTCCCCGCCACAACTAGATTTCTAATCTGTGGGAAACACTGACAGTTCTAGAACGTTTACACCAGGACAGTTCAAGAACGTTCACACCAGTACAGTTCTAGAACCTTCACACCAGGACAGTTCTAGAACCTTAACACCAGGACAGTTCTAGAACCTTAACACCAGGACAGTTCTAGAACCTTCACACCCTGACAATTCTAGAACCTTCACACCAGGAGAATTCTCCACGGCTGGTCTTTCATCATCAAACGCCAACTGAAGCGATCAGCGTAGAAAATTAACAATCTCACCGCCAGTGAGTTAGCAAATAAACCAGCCAAAGTCTTCTTAACGAGACCTTTAGATTCCACCTTCCTGAAGAGGTGTTCCCCCCATCGCCCCTGAGTGGGTCATCTCTCCCCCGCTTTGCTGGGGGAAAAGAAAACATGCACTTCTTCGTGACTGCAGGCCGGCCACAGTGAAAGTCAGTCGTCCGGGTTACCAGTCCCCCCCCTGCAGTCCCCTCCCTGC
Source organism: Hypomesus transpacificus (assembly GCF_021917145.1). NCBI lineage: Eukaryota > Metazoa > Chordata > Actinopteri > Osmeriformes > Osmeridae > Hypomesus > Hypomesus transpacificus. The sequence goes on from NW_025813849.1 coordinate 101,779, forward strand.
AGTCCCCCCCCCCCCTCCCCTTATGTTCTGAACGCTGCTCAGTTGGTTATCATGAGCAGGAACGCCATGTTACATTATTAACTATTAATGCCATAATAAGATTAATAGCGTTAACACCATAATAATACTAATGCTATTAACACCATGCTGTAATTAGACTAATTGTTTTAATACCATAACAATACTAATGCTATTAATACCATGCTGTAATTCGACTAATTGTATTAATACCATAATAATACTAATGCTATTAATACCATAC
>NW_025813850.1:0-101940 GCF_021917145.1 Hypomesus transpacificus
TATGTACAGGTAAAGGAGTATACAGATACTGAAAGTAGCCTACAATGATGCTTTTAGATTGCTACTTAATGTGCCAAGGTGGCATAGTGCTAGTCAGTTGTTTGTGTCTAAGCACGTACCAACCTGTAAGGCAATCCTGAGACAACTGATGTATGGTTTCAATGATGCTTTTAGATTGCTACTTAATGTGCCTAGGTGGCATAGTGCTGGTCAGTTGTTTCTGTCTAAGCACGTACCAACCTGTAAGGCACTCCTGAGACAACTGATGTATGGTTTCATGTGTCGACTGGACAAGTCTGAGAACTGAATAGTAGAGGCTCTGGTCAACCCTCTAAAGAGCTGCTATCGATTACTTGGAACTTAAGACTACATTGGCACAAAAGTCTTCATACTTTTTATGCACTGTATTATCTATGTTTTATGTTTTCGTTTTACTCTCTTTTTTATAGCTCTATGTCTGTTATTTTATGTGGAACTTGGCGTCTGAAATAAAGATTTATATATATATAAATACATATATATATATATATATCAATGTTTCAGGATTTGTATAACTTTTTACCATTGCATACAAAATCGGAAATGCAATACTAAAAAGATCAGCTTTTGTTAAGAGATCCAAGATTACAAGATCCACAAGGCCTTTGCTAGAAACCAAGGAATGAGTGGGGGCTTGGTCAGCCCACACTCTCCTGAAATGTTGCGTGTGCGTCTTGCCAAGCCCGCGCGTGTGTAAGTTAAGGCTGAGTGTGTGAGGATGTGGAGCACGCGCGGGCAGGAGGAGGGGAGACATTCATTGGAAATTTGGCTAGAAATTAGCCAAGCAAGCATGTTTCAAATATTCACCAAAAATCGACCTTTGATCTTACAGTCAACTTTTTCACAGATTTGTGTTATAAACATTCTCAAGAGTCTTCATATGAACTTGTGATTGAATCAGAGTATCAGTTTTTGACTGGCTGATGTGTAAAGCATTATTTTAGCGTTAGCGATAAGTTCAATTTGCTTTATATCAATCATTTTTGGAGATATGAAGTTGCCTTTGCACACGGTAACATGTTGTAGTGTCTTCCATCGATATACCAAGTTTCGTGTTGATATCTCAAAGATTTGCTGAGACATGACTTCACATCCTGTTTGGCGGCTTTTCTGATGAATTTGATTGGCTGTACCGGACAAACGGTTGTGAGGATCAAAATTCTTTTCGATAACTTTTGTGAGGCTTGGTCTGAAGATCATCTCTGGTAACTTTGAAGAAGATATGACAAAAATTGTAGGAGGAGTAGGCTTTCAAAGGTTTTTGATAAAACCGGAAATAGCGGAAAATCTATATAACCGGAAATTGACGCCATGGGGTGCGTTGAACTCGGCTTGATCCAGGGAATCCAATGGTACCTCATTTTTGAAAATGGGTCATACGGTTCAAAAGTTGCGTGTGTAAACACAAGTCCAACTTTGACCCGTTGGTGGCGCTGGAGTGGTCTAATGGGAGACATGAAACTTGGTGTAGGTATAGAATCAACTGTCCTTAATGAGTGTGCCAAATTTCACAAAAAGTTGTCGAAGGGTTCTAGGGGCTGCCATTGACTTCCATGGAACAAGAATAATAATAATAATAAAACTAACAATAACAATAGGTTTCCTCCTGACGGAGGAATAATAATAAATATAACTGCAAGCAGTAATGGCGGATTCCTCCAAACATTGCGAACCATTGAAAAATGTATATTCTTGACAAATTGGAACTGTATAGAAAAATCTATGCTGCAGAATTACCAATGGGATACCAAATCTGAAATATAATACCATCAAGATCCACAAGGGCCTTTATTTCAACCCAAGGAGTGAAGGGAGGGGGCTTGGTTAGCCTATCCATTCCAGAAAGCCTTTGTGCTTTAGGGCGTGGAATGTAGCGCCACCTATGGGTAATGGTGGGACAGTTGTGGTTTGGTAATTACCCTTGGTCTATACTTTCAAAAAAGCTCGACCAGAGCATACCCCCCGCTCTCAGGGTACCGAGCTTCAGCTCAGTCATGATGCTGGGATGAATGTAGGCCTATATGTAGAGACCAGGGAGACAGACACACCGGCCAGCTGCCCTGATGGGTCCGTGGTAGATCATTAATGCGGGTTGTATCCTACAACGCTCGTGGCCTCCGAGTAGGACATACTGCTGCTGATAGATCAAGACGTTTGGTGGTGGACACATTGCTGGGCGAGAGTGACATTGTCTCTCTTCAAGAAACCTGGATGGCCAAGCAAGATCTGGACAAATTGAACTCCCTACACAAGAACTTTCATGGTGCTGGAGAGTCCACTACCGATCTCAGCATGAGAATGGTTTGTGGGAGGATAGCTGGTGGTGTAGCTATACTGTGGAACATAAAATATGACCCAACGGTAAAGGTGGTGTGGCTTAACGTTGACTGGGCTATTGGGTTGGAGTTTAATCACAATGAAAATAAATTTACTATTGTAAATGTGTACACACCATATGAATCCTATGACCATGAGGATGAATTTCAGAACAGGTTAGCTTTTATTCAGTCCTTCATAGAGGACAATAGTTCATGTTGTGTCTATGTCATGGGTGATTTTAATGCTGACATGTCAGATAAGTGTTTATTCGCACAACATCTGCAGCAGTTCTGTAATGAAACTAAATTAATTATATCAAGCGTTATTGCCTGATACAAGTTTTACCTATATAAGTGAAACGTGGCACACAACTTCCTGGCTAAACCATATTGTAACCACAGCCGATGCTCATGACTCACTGGAAAGTATAGAGATGTGTTATGGGCTGGCCACCACTGATCACATACCAGTTGCTATGCTGCTAAATGTTGAGAGTGTACCCTTGTTGCTGGCCCCCCAAGAAAACTGGACTGGTCAAAATTGACCAAAGAGGTTATGCACAGATATTCTCTATTAACTGACAGCTTACATAGTGATGTTGCATTTTCTAGGGATGCTCTAATGTGCACGGATATGAACTGCAAGGATAATCATCATGCTGAAAAGCTCTGTGCCATGTATGATGATATTGTCAAATGTCTTTATGCTTTCAGTGAACCTTTTATTAATCACAAGAGTAAGGTCCCTAACGCACGGCCTGTCTGGAATGAGTTTGTGTCTGAGCAACATGCTGCTGCTAGAGAAGCCTTTAGAGTCTGGTCAGAGGCAGGCAGACCCAGACAGGGAGTGCTGCTTGATAACAAAAACCTCACAAATGCTAGATTTAAATATGCACTCGTTTCATTAAGAGAAATGAAAACACAATGAGAGCAGACTCGCTGGCCAGAAAGATGCAAAATAACAATCTTACTGACTTCTGGAAGGAGGTCAAGATCATAAGTAATAACAGAACTTCCCTCCCTTCTGATATCCAAGGGGTTAGTTGTCCAGAGAAGATTGCTGATCTATGGCATGAGCACTTCAGTCAACTATTTAATTGTGTTAAAAGTAACACAGTGAGAATTGATAATGAATATAAAGGTATCTCTGCAGACTTGATAGTTAGATCAGTAGATATTTATGATGCCATCCACATGCTAGACAACAACAAAGCTTGTGGTATGGATTGCATTTCTGCAGAGCATCTAAAAAATGCCAGTTATAGACTCAGTCCATTTCTAGCCATGTGTCTCACTGGAATTATGGTTCATGGTGTTCTACCGAACTCTATTATGTCAGTACTGTTAGTGCCTGTTGTTAAAGATAAGGCTGGTAAACTGAACAGCATAGACAACTATCGACCCATTGCATTGGCCAGTATCTTGTCTAAAGTGTTTGAGAGAATTATTTGATTGAAATTGGAAATGTATATTCTGACTGCAGAAAATCAGTTTGGTTTTAAAAGAAAACATGGTACTGATCTCTGTATCTATGCTCTGAAGGAGATTGTCTCAGGTACACAAGTCTTAATTTATCTGTATTTTTATGCTTTATTGATGCTTACAAAGCTTTCGATCGAATTTGTCATGAAAAACTGTTTATGAAGCTAATAGCGAGAGGTGTCCCTAAACCTCTTGTGAGGATTTTGGTGTTCTGGTATGCCAATCAAACTTTTCATGTTAAATGGGACAATGTTGTATCAGCTCCTTTCCATGTTGGTAACGGAGTTCGACAAGGAGGAATTTGATTTCCCTTTTTGTTTAATATGGATTTGGACGACTTATCAAGTCAGCTGAATAAAACAAATACAGGCTGTCTTGTTGGTGAATCTATTGTCAATCATCTGATGTACGCAGATTATCTGGTTCCACTCAGCCTGTTGCAACAGATGCTATGGGTGTGCTCTCAGTATGGCTTAGATCATGATATAAAATATAATGCAAAGAAAAGCCACATAATGATAGTCAGAAGTAATCAGGACAGGAAATTAACCTTCCCTACCTTTTATTTATCTGGCAGTCCCCTTGGTGTTTGTGAGGAAATAAAATATCTGGGCCATGTCATTTCTGATGATTGGACAGATGACAACGATATGTATCAACAGCGCTGTCAAATATATTCTCAGGCCAGTATGTTATTAAGGACGTTTTCTATGTGCTCAGATTCAGTTAAATGTTCCCTGTTTAGAACCTACATAACACCATTGTACACTGCTCATTTGTGGTCTATGTACAGGAAAAGGAGTATACAGATACTGAAAGTAGCCTACAATGATGCTTTTAGATTGCTACTTAATGTGCCTAGGTGGCATAGTGCTCGTCAGTTGTTTCTGTCTAAGCACGTACCAACCTGTAAGGCACTCCTGAGACAACTGATGTATGGTTTCATGTGTCGACTGGACAAGTCTGAGAACTGAATAGTAGAGGCTCTGGTCAACCCTCTAAAGAGCTGCTATCGATTACTTGGAACTTAAGACTACATTGGCACAAAAGTCTTCATACTTTTTATGCACTGTATTATCTACGTTTTATGTTTTTGTTTTACTCCCTTTTTCATAGCTCTATGTCTGTTATTTTATGTGGAACTTGGCGTCTGAAATAAAGATTTATATATATATGAATACATATATATATATATATATATATCAATGTTTCAGGATTTGTATAACTTTTTACCATTGCATACAAAATCGGTAATCCAAGGCCTTTGCTAGAGACTAAGGAATGAGTGGGGGCTTGGTCAGCCCACACTCTCCTGAAATGTTGCGTGTGCGTCTTGCCAAGCCCGCGCGTGTGTAAGTTAAGGCTGAGTGTGTGAGGATGTGGAGCACGCGCGGGCAGGAGGAGGAGAGAAATTTGGCTGGAAATTAGCCAAGCAAGCATGTTTCAAATATTCACCAAAAATCGACCTTTGATCTTACGGTCAACTTTTTCACAGATTTGTGTTATAAACATTCTCAGGAGTCTTCATATGAACTTGTGATTGAATCAGAGTATCAGTTTTTGACTGGCTGATGTGTAAAGCATTATTTTAGCGTTAGCGATAAGTTCAATTTGCTTTATATCAATCATTTTTGGAGATATGAAGTTGCCTTTGCACACGGTAACATGTTGTAGTGTCTTCCATCGATATACCAAGTTTCGTGTTGATATCTCAAAGATTTGCTGAGACATGACTTCACATCCTGTTTGGCGGCTTTTCTGATGAATTTGATTGGCTGTACCGGACAAACGGTTGTGAGGATCAAAATTCTTTTCGATAACTTTTGTGATGCTTGGTCTGAAGATCATCTCTGGTAACTTTGAAGAAGATATGACAAAAATTGTAGGAGGAGTAGGCTTTCAAAGGTTTTTGATAAAACCGGAAATAGCGGAAAATCTATATAACCGGAAATTGACGCCATGGGGTGCGTTGAACTCGGCTTGATCCAGGGAATCCAATGGTACCTCATTTTTGAAAATGGGTCATACGGTTCAAAAGTTGCGTGTGTAAACACAAGTCCAACTTTGACCCGTTGGTGGCGCTGGAGTGGTCTAATGGGACACATGAAACTTGGTGTAGGTATAGAATCAACTGTCCTTAATGAGTGTGCCAAATTTCACAAAAAGTTGTCGAAGGGTTCTAGGGGCTGCCATTGACTTCCATGGAACAAGAATAATAATAATAATAAATATAACTGCAAGCAGTAATGGCGGATTCCTCCAAACATTGCGAACCATTGAAAAATGTATATTCTTGACAAATTGGAACTGTATAGAAAAATCTATGCTGCAGAATTACCAATGGGATACCAAATCTGAAATATAATACCACCAGGATCCACAAGGGCCTTTATTTCAACTCAAGGAGTGAAGGGAGGGGGCTTGGTTAGCCTATCCATTCCAGAAAGCCTTTGTGCTTTAGGGCGTGGAATGTAGCGCCACATATGGGTAATGGTGGGACAGTTGTGGTTTGGTAATTACCCTTGGTCTATACTTTCAAAAAAGCTCGACCAGAGAATACCCCCCGCTCTCAGGGTACCGAGCTTCAGCTCAGTCATGATGCTGGGATGAATGTAGGCCTATATGTAGAGACCAGGGAGACAGACACACCGGCCAGCTGCCCTGATGGGTCCGTGGTAGATCATTAATGCGGGTTGTATCCTACAACGCTCGTGGCCTCCGAGTAGGACATACTGCTGCTGATAGATCAAGACGTTTGGTGGTGGACACATTGCTGGACGAGAGTGACATTGTCTGCCTTCAAGAAACCTGGATGACCAAGCAAGATCTGGACAAATTGAACTCCCTACACAAGAACTTTCATGGTGCTGGAGAGTCCACTACCGATCTCAGCATGAGAATGGTTTGTGGGAGGATAGCTGGTGGTGTAGCTATACTGTGGAACATAAAATATGACCCAACGGTAAAGGTGGTGTGGCTTAACGTTGACTGGGCTATTGGGTTGGAGTTTAATCACAATGAAAATAAATGTACTATTGTAAATGTGTACACACCATATGAATCCTATGACCATGAGGATGAATTTCAGAACAGGTTAGCTTTTATTCAGTCCTTCATAGAGGACAATAGTTCATGTTGTGTCTATGTCATGGGTGATTTTAATGCTGACATGTCAGATAAGTGTTTATTCGCACAACATCTGCAGCAGTTCTGTAATGAAACTAAATTAATTATATCAAGCGTTATTGCCTGATACAAGTTTTACCTATATAAGTGAAACGTGGCACACAACTTCCTGGCTAGACCATATTGTAACCACAGCCGATTCTCATGACTCACTGGAAAGTATAGAGATGTGTTATGGGCTGGCCACCACTGATCACATACCAGTTGCTATGCTGCTAAATGTTGAGAGTGTACCCTTGTTGCTGGCCCCCCAAGAAAACTGGACTGGTCAAAATTGACCAAAGAGGTTCGGCACAGATATTCTCTATTAACTAATTCTCGGATATGAACTGCAAGGATAAACATAATGCTGAAAAGCTCTGTGCCATGTATGATGATATTGTCAAATGTCTTTATGCTTCCAGTGAACCTTTTATTAATCACAAGAGTAAGGTCCCTAACGCACGGCCTGTCTGGAATGAGTTTGTGTCTGAGCAACATGCTGCTGCTAGAGAAGCCTTTAGAGTCTGGTCAGAGGCAGGCAGACCCAGACAGAGAGTGCTGCTTGATAACAAAAACCTCACAAATGCTAGATTTAAATATGCACTCGTTTCATTAAGAGAAATGAAAACACAATGAGAGCAGACTCGCTGGCCAGAAAGATGCAGAATAACAATCTTACTGACTTCTGGAAGGAGGTCAAGATCATAAATAATAACAGAACTCCCCTCCCTTCTGATATCAAAGGGGTTAGTTGTCCAGAGAAGATTGCTGATCTATGGCATGAGCACTACAGTAAACTATTTAATTGTGTTCAAAGTAACACAGTGAGAATTGATAATCAATATAAAGGTATCTCTGCAGACTTGATAGTTAGATCAGTAGATATTTATGATGCCATCCACATGCTAGACAACAACAAAGCTTGTGGTATGGATTCCATTTCTGCAGAGCATCTAAAAAATGCCAGTTATAGACTCAGTCCATTTCTAGCCATGTGTCTCACTGGAATTATGGTTCATGGTGTTCTACCGAACTCTATTATGTCAGTACTGTTAGTGCCTGTTGTTAAAGATAAGGCTGGTAAACTGAACAGCATAGACAACTGTAGCGCCTCTCTAGTTTGGTGGATTTGTAATGAGAGGTGGCTAACCTGAGTTCGTTAGTAATTGTTACTAACTTAAACCAATTTAACATATGAAAAAAACAATACAACCAACTGTTAAACAAAAACAGGAAAGATTTACTTCAGACAAAAAATCAGTTCTTCAGTTATTGGTTCAACATTTACATGACATCGTAATGCACATGGACACACAATACAAACTAGCCGGCAATGCTAACTACACGAATACCTTAATTCAGTACAGTTCTACGGTGCAGGCCTGAGTGTAGCTCGTGTGCGTTGTAGCCGTAAACAAAATGGCTGTTTCGCCAGGATGGCACAAAATAACAAGGAGCTGGTACCTCGGATCAGCAGTGCGGTAGCACACGCACTGCGGCAGAAGGGCGGCAGCAGGTGAAGGAGAGACCGACCAAATACTCTCGTGGATTTACGAGACGAACCAACTCAGGAAGAAGACTGAGGACGACGACAATCCCGACCTCCACCGGCTCCAACCTGGCACTCGCTGTCGCTAGTCTGGCGGCAAAGCCCGTGCTTAATCCAAAACCGCCAACAGCCAAACTCCTCTTTCTGGGTTATTGTTGTTGGTTGAGATATTCACCCAACAATATAAACATAACACCACTAATGATAATATAAAATCTTCACTCTTGGTATTTTACCGTACGCTACAATTTTCTTCTCCCTCCAACTCCTCCGCTCGCTCTGTCTTTTTCTACTCCAACCTCATCTACCCCAACTTCCCGTGTTACCCTGCCCTTTGACCTCAAACCGGATTGGCTTAACATCATAATCAAAATTAAAGCAACAACATAGATTCACAAAACATTCATCTTACTCTCTTCATATTTGTAACCGGTACATTTTAACATGCGTTTTTTAAACAACAGATATACATTTCCAAATGCTGTATTCAGTAAAACATGAACAATATGCATTTCTCATCAAATCAAAATCATACTCTCAAACCTTAAAGTCTATTTATTAAACTATGAACTTAAGTATTATGTATTCAAACTTTTATATTTATGTAATAGGATTGTTTCAACAGAAATGTTTACCACCCGGGCTACACAACTATCGACCCATTGCATTGGCCAGTATCTTGTCTAAAGTGTTTGAGAGAATTATTTGATTGAAATTGGAAATGTATATTCTGACTGCAGAAAATCAGTTTGGTTTTAAAAGAAAACATGGTACTGATCTCTGTATCTATGCTCTGAAGGAGATTGTCTCAGGTACACAAGTCTTAATTCATCTGTATTTTTATGCTTTATTGATGCTTACAAAGCTTTCGATCGAATTTGTCATGAAAAACTGTTTATGAAGCTAATAGCGAGAGGTTTCCCTAAACCTCTTGTGAGGATTTTGGTGTTCTGGTATGCCAATCAAACTTTTCATGTTAAATGGGACAATGTTGTATCAGCTGCTTTCCATGTTGGTAACGGAGTTCGACAAGGAGGAATTTGATTTCCCTTTTTGTTTAATATGGATATGGACGACTTATCAAGCCAGCTGAATAAGACAAATACAGGCTGTCTTGTTGGTGAATCTATTGTCAATCATCTGATGTACGCAGATTATCTGGTTCCACTCAGCCTGTTGCAACAGATGCTATGGGTGTGCTCTCAGTATGGCTTAGATCATGATATAAAATATAATGCAAAGAAAAGCCACATAATGATAGTCAGAAGTAATCAGGACAGGAAATTAACCTTCCCTACCTTTTATTTATCTGGCAGTCCCCTTGGTGTTTGTGAGGAAATAAAATATCTGCCATGTCATTTCTGATGATTGGACAGATGACAACGATATGTATCAACAGCGCTGTCAAATATATTCTCAGGCCAGTATGTTATTAAGGACGTTTTCTATGTGCTCAGATTCAGTTAAATGTTCCCTGTTTAGAACCTACATAACACCATTGTACACTGCTCATTTGTGGTCTATGTACAGGAAAAGGAGTATACAGATACTGAAAGTAGCCTACAATGATGCTTTTAGATTGCTACTTAATGTGCCAAGGTGGCATAGTGCTAGTCAGTTGTTTGTGTCTAAGCACGTACCAACCTGTAAGGCAATCCTGAGACAACTGATGTATGGTTTCAATGATGCTTTTAGATTGCTACTTAATGTGCCTAGGTGGCATAGTGCTGGTCAGTTGTTTCTGTCTAAGCACGTACCAACCTGTAAGGCACTCCTGAGACAACTGATGTATGGTTTCATGTGTCGACTGGACAAGTCTGAGAACTGAATAGTAGAGGCCCTGGTCAACCCTCTAAAGAGCTGCTATCGATTACTTGGAACTTAAGACTACATTGGCACAAAAGTCTTCATACTTTTTATGCACTGTATTATCTATGTTTTATGTTTTCGTTTTACTCTCTTTTTTATAGCTCTATGTCTGTTATTTTATGTGGAACTTGGCGTCTGAAATAAAGATTTATATATATATAAATACATATATATATATCAATGTTTCAGGATTTGTATAACTTTTTACCATTGCATACAAAATCGGAAATGCAATACTAAAAAGATCAGCTTTTGTTAAGAGATCCAAGATTACAAGATCCACAAGGCCTTGGCTAGAAACCAAGGAATGAGTGGGGGCTTGGTCAGCCCACACTCTCCTGAAATGTTGCGTGTGCGTCTTGCCAAGCCCGCGCGTGTGTAAGTTAAGGCTGAGTGTGTGAGGATGTGGAGCACGCGCGGGCAGGAGGAGGGGAGACATTCATTGGAAATTTGGCTGGAAATTAGCCAAGCAAGCATGTTTCAAATATTCACCAAAAATCGACCTTTGATCTTACAGTCAACTTTTTCACAGATTTGTGTTATAAACATTCTCAAGAGTCTTCATATGAACTTGTGATTGAATCAGAGTATCAGTTTTTGACTGGCTGATGTGTAAAGCATTATTTTAGCGTTAGCGATAAGTTCAATTTGCTTTATATCAATCATTTTTGGAGATATGAAGTTGCCTTTGCACACGGTAACATGTTGTAGTGTCTTCCATCGATATACCAAGTTTCGTGTTGATATCTCAAAGATTTGCTGAGACATGACTTCACATCCTGTTTGGCGGCTTTTCTGATGAATTTGATTGGCTGTACCGGACAAAGGGTTGTGAGGATCAAAATTCTTTTCGATAACTTTTGTGACGCTTGGTCTGAAGATCATCTCTGGTAACTTTGAAGAAGATATGACAAAAATTGTAGGAGGAGTAGGCTTTCAAAGGTTTTTGATAAAACCGGAAGTAGCGGAAAATCTATATAACCGGAAATTGACGCCATGGGGTGCGTTGAACTCGGCTTGAACCAGGGAATCCAATAGTACCTCATTTTTGAAAATGGGTCATACGGTTCAAAAGTTGCGTGTGTAAACACAAGTCCAACTTTGACCCGTTGGTGGCGCTGGAGTGGTCTAATGGGAGACATGAAACTTGGTGTAGGTATAGAATCAACTGTCCTTAATGAGTGTGCCAAATTTCACAAAAAGTTGTCGAAGTGTTCTAGGGGCTGCCATTGACTTCCATGGAACAAGAATAATAATAATAATAATAATAAAACTAACAATAACAATAGGTTTCCTCCTGACGGAGGAATCCTAATAAATATAACTGCAAGCAGTAATGGCGGATTCCTCCAAACATTGCGAACCATTGAAAAATGTATATTCTTGACAAATTGGAACTGTATAGAAAAATCTATGCTGCAGAATTACCAATGGGATACCAAATCTGAAATATAATACCACCAGGATCCACAAGGGCCTTTATTTCAACTCAAGGAGTGAAGGGAGGGGGCTTGGTTAGCCTATCCATTCCAGAAAGCCTTTGTGCTTTAGGGCGTGGAATGTAGCGCCACATATGGGTAATGGTGGGACAGTTGTGGTTTGGTAATTACCCTTGGTCTATACTTTCAAAAAAGCTCGACCAGAGAATACCCCCCGCTCTCAGGGTACCGAGCTTCAGCTCAGTCATGATGCTGGGATGAATGTAGGCCTATATGTAGAGACCAGGGAGACAGACACACCGGCCAGCTGCCCTGATGGGTCCGTGGTAGATCATTAATGCGGGTTGTATCCTACAACGCTCGTGGCCTCCGAGTAGGACATACTGCTGCTGATAGATCAAGACGTTTGGTGGTGGACACATTGCTGGACGAGAGTGACATTGTCTGCCTTCAAGAAACCTGGATGACCAAGCAAGATCTGGACAAATTGAACTCCCTACACAAGAACTTTCATGGTGCTGGAGAGTCCACTACCGATCTCAGCATGAGAATGGTTTGTGGGAGGATAGCTGGTGGTGTAGCTATACTGTGGAACATAAAATATGACCCAACGGTAAAGGTGGTGTGGCTTAACGTTGACTGGGCTATTGGGTTGGAGTTTAATCACAATGAAAATAAATGTACTATTGTAAATGTGTACACACCATATGAATCCTATGACCATGAGGATGAATTTCAGAACAGGTTAGCTTTTATTCAGTCCTTCATAGAGGACAATAGTTCATGTTGTGTCTATGTCATGGGTGATTTTAATGCTGACATGTCAGATAAGTGTTTATTCGCACAACATCTGCAGCAGTTCTGTAATGAAACTAAATTAATTATATCAAGCGTTATTGCCTGATACAAGTTTTACCTATATAAGTGAAACGTGGCACACAACTTCCTGGCTAGACCATATTGTAACCACAGCCGATTCTCATGACTCACTGGAAAGTATAGAGATGTGTTATGGGCTGGCCACCACTGATCACATACCAGTTGCTATGCTGCTAAATGTTGAGAGTGTACCCTTGTTGCTGGCCCCCCAAGAAAACTGGACTGGTCAAAATTGACCAAAGAGGTTCGGCACAGATATTCTCTATTAACTAATTCTCGGATATGAACTGCAAGGATAAACATAATGCTGAAAAGCTCTGTGCCATGTATGATGATATTGTCAAATGTCTTTATGCTTCCAGTGAACCTTTTATTAATCACAAGAGTAAGGTCCCTAACGCACGGCCTGTCTGGAATGAGTTTGTGTCTGAGCAACATGCTGCTGCTAGAGAAGCCTTTAGAGTCTGGTCAGAGGCAGGCAGACCCAGACAGAGAGTGCTGCTTGATAACAAAAACCTCACAAATGCTAGATTTAAATATGCACTCGTTTCATTAAGAGAAATGAAAACACAATGAGAGCAGACTCGCTGGCCAGAAAGATGCAGAATAACAATCTTACTGACTTCTGGAAGGAGGTCAAGATCATAAATAATAACAGAACTCCCCTCCCTTCTGATATCAAAGGGGTTAGTTGTCCAGAGAAGATTGCTGATCTATGGCATGAGCACTACAGTAAACTATTTAATTGTGTTCAAAGTAACACAGTGAGAATTGATAATCAATATAAAGGTATCTCTGCAGACTTGATAGTTAGATCAGTAGATATTTATGATGCCATCCACATGCTAGACAACAACAAAGCTTGTGGTATGGATTCCATTTCTGCAGAGCATCTAAAAAATGCCAGTTATAGACTCAGTCCATTTCTAGCCATGTGTCTCACTGGAATTATGGTTCATGGTGTTCTACCGAACTCTATTATGTCAGTACTGTTAGTGCCTGTTGTTAAAGATAAGGCTGGTAAACTGAACAGCATAGACAACTGTAGCGCCTCTCTAGTTTGGTGGATTTGTAATGAGAGGTGGCTAACCTGAGTTCGTTAGTAATTGTTACTAACTTAAACCAATTTAACATATGAAAAAAACAATACAACCAACTGTTAAACAAAAACAGGAAAGATTTACTTCAGACAAAAAATCAGTTCTTCAGTTATTGGTTCAACATTTACATGACATCGTAATGCACATGGACACACAATACAAACTAGCCGGCAATGCTAACTACACGAATACCTTAATTCAGTACAGTTCTACGGTGCAGGCCTGAGTGTAGCTCGTGTGCGTTGTAGCCGTAAACAAAATGGCTGTTTCGCCAGGATGGCACAAAATAACAAGGAGCTGGTACCTCGGATCAGCAGTGCGGTAGCACACGCACTGCGGCAGAAGGGCGGCAGCAGGTGAAGGAGAGACCGACCAAATACTCTCGTGGATTTACGAGACGAACCAACTCAGGAAGAAGACTGAGGACGACGACAATCCCGACCTCCACCGGCTCCAACCTGGCACTCGCTGTCGCTAGTCTGGCGGCAAAGCCCGTGCTTAATCCAAAACCGCCAACAGCCAAACTCCTCTTTCTGGGTTATTGTTGTTGGTTGAGATATTCACCCAACAATATAAACATAACACCACTAATGATAATATAAAATCTTCACTCTTGGTATTTTACCGTACGCTACAATTTTCTTCTCCCTCCAACTCCTCCGCTCGCTCTGTCTTTTTCTACTCCAACCTCATCTACCCCAACTTCCCGTGTTACCCTGCCCTTTGACCTCAAACCGGATTGGCTTAACATCATAATCAAAATTAAAGCAACAACATAGATTCACAAAACATTCATCTTACTCTCTTCATATTTGTAACCGGTACATTTTAACATGCGTTTTTTAAACAACAGATATACATTTCCAAATGCTGTATTCAGTAAAACATGAACAATATGCATTTCTCATCAAATCAAAATCATACTCTCAAACCTTAAAGTCTATTTATTAAACTATGAACTTAAGTATTATGTATTCAAACTTTTATATTTATGTAATAGGATTGTTTCAACAGAAATGTTTACCACCCGGGCTACACAACTATCGACCCATTGCATTGGCCAGTATCTTGTCTAAAGTGTTTGAGAGAATTATTTGATTGAAATTGGAAATGTATATTCTGACTGCAGAAAATCAGTTTGGTTTTAAAAGAAAACATGGTACTGATCTCTGTATCTATGCTCTGAAGGAGATTGTCTCAGGTACACAAGTCTTAATTCATCTGTATTTTTATGCTTTATTGATGCTTACAAAGCTTTCGATCGAATTTGTCATGAAAAACTGTTTATGAAGCTAATAGCGAGAGGTTTCCCTAAACCTCTTGTGAGGATTTTGGTGTTCTGGTATGCCAATCAAACTTTTCATGTTAAATGGGACAATGTTGTATCAGCTGCTTTCCATGTTGGTAACGGAGTTCGACAAGGAGGAATTTGATTTCCCTTTTTGTTTAATATGGATATGGACGACTTATCAAGCCAGCTGAATAAGACAAATACAGGCTGTCTTGTTGGTGAATCTATTGTCAATCATCTGATGTACGCAGATTATCTGGTTCCACTCAGCCTGTTGCAACAGATGCTATGGGTGTGCTCTCAGTATGGCTTAGATCATGATATAAAATATAATGCAAAGAAAAGCCACATAATGATAGTCAGAAGTAATCAGGACAGGAAATTAACCTTCCCTACCTTTTATTTATCTGGCAGTCCCCTTGGTGTTTGTGAGGAAATAAAATATCTGCCATGTCATTTCTGATGATTGGACAGATGACAACGATATGTATCAACAGCGCTGTCAAATATATTCTCAGGCCAGTATGTTATTAAGGACATTTTCTATGTGCTCAGATTCAGTTAAATGTTCCCTGTTTAGAACCTACATAACACCATTGTACACTGCTCATTTGTGGTCTATGTACAGGAAAAGGAGTATACAGATACTGAAAGTAGCCTACAATGATGCTTTTAGATTGCTACTTAATGTGCCAAGGTGGCATAGTGCTAGTCAGTTGTTTGTGTCTAAGCACGTACCAACCTGTAAGGCAATCCTGAGACAACTGATGTATGGTTTCAATGATGCTTTTAGATTGCTACTTAATGTGCCTAGGTGGCATAGTGCTGGTCAGTTGTTTCTGTCTAAGCACGTACCAACCTGTAAGGCACTCCTGAGACAACTGATGTATGGTTTCATGTGTCGACTGGACAAGTCTGAGAACTGAATAGTAGAGGCCCTGGTCAACCCTCTAAAGAGCTGCTATCGATTACTTGGAACTTAAGACTACATTGGCACAAAAGTCTTCATACTTTTTATGCACTGTATTATCTATGTTTTATGTTTTCGTTTTACTCTCTTTTTTATAGCTCTATGTCTGTTATTTTATGTGGAACTTGGCGTCTGAAATAAAGATTTATATATATATAAATACATATATATATATCAATGTTTCAGGATTTGTATAACTTTTTACCATTGCATACAAAATCGGAAATGCAATACTAAAAAGATCAGCTTTTGTTAAGAGATCCAAGATTACAAGATCCACAAGGCCTTGGCTAGAAACCAAGGAATGAGTGGGGGCTTGGTCAGCCCACACTCTCCTGAAATGTTGCGTGTGCGTCTTGCCAAGCCCGCGCGTGTGTAAGTTAAGGCTGAGTGTGTGAGGATGTGGAGCACGCGCGGGCAGGAGGAGGGGAGACATTCATTGGAAATTTGGCTAGAAATTAGCCAAGCAAGCATGTTTCAAATATTCACCAAAAATCGACCTTTGATCTTACAGTCAACTTTTTCACAGATTTGTGTTATAAACATTCTCAAGAGTCTTCATATGAACTTGTGATTGAATCAGAGTATCAGTTTTTGACTGGCTGATGTGTAAAGCATTATTTTAGCGTTAGCGATAAGTTCAATTTGCTTTATATCAATCATTTTTGGAGATATGAAGTTGCCTTTGCACACGGTAACATGTTGTAGTGTCTTCCATCGATATACCAAGTTTCGTGTTGATATCTCAAAGATTTGCTGAGACATGACTTCACATCCTGTTTGGCGGCTTTTCTGATGAATTTGATTGGCTGTACCGGACAAAGGGTTGTGAGGATCAAAATTCTTTTCGATAACTTTTGTGACGCTTGGTCTGAAGATCATCTCTGGTAACTTTGAAGAAGATATGACAAAAATTGTAGGAGGAGTAGGCTTTCAAAGGTTTTTGATAAAACCGGAAGTAGCGGAAAATCTATATAACCGGAAATTGACGCCATGGGGTGCGTTGAACTCGGCTTGAACCAGGGAATCCAATGGTACCTCATTTTTGAAAATGGGTCATACGGTTCAAAAGTTGCGTGTGTAAACACAAGTCCAACTTTGACCCGTTGGTGGCGCTGGAGTGGTCTAATGGGAGACATGAAACTTGGTGTAGGTATAGAATCAACTGTCCTTAATGAGTGTGCCAAATTTCACAAAAAGTTGTCGAAGTGTTCTAGGGGCTGCCATTGACTTCCATGGAACAAGAATAATAATAATAATAATAATAAAACTAACAATAACAATAGGTTTCCTCCTGACGGAGGAATCCTAAATATAACTGCAAGCAGTAATGGCGGATTCCTCCAAACATTGCGAACCATTGAAAAATGTATATTCTTGACAAATTGGAACTGTATAGAAAAATCTATGCTGCAGAATTACCAATGGGATACCAAATCTGAAATATAATACCATCAAGATCCACAAGGGCCTTTATTTCAACCCAAGGAGTGAAGGGAGGGGGCTTGGTTAGCCTATCCATTCCAGAAAGCCTTTGTGCTTTAGGGCGTGGAATGTAGCGCCACCTATGGGTAATGGTGGGACAGTTGTGGTTTGGTAATTACCCTTGGTCTATACTTTCAAAAAAGCTCGACCAGAGCATACCCCCCGCTCTCAGGGTACCGAGCTTCAGCTCAGTCATGATGCTGGGATGAATGTAGGCCTATATGTAGAGACCAGGGAGACAGACACACCGGCCAGCTGCCCTGATGGGTCCGTGGTAGATCATTAATGCGGGTTGTATCCTACAACGCTCGTGGCCTCCGAGTAGGACATACTGCTGCTGATAGATCAAGACGTTTGGTGGTGGACACATTGCTGGGCGAGAGTGACATTGTCTCTCTTCAAGAAACCTGGATGGCCAAGCAAGATCTGGACAAATTGAACTCCCTACACAAGAACTTTCATGGTGCTGGAGAGTCCACTACCGATCTCAGCATGAGAATGGTTTGTGGGAGGATAGCTGGTGGTGTAGCTATACTGTGGAACATAAAATATGACCCAACGGTAAAGGTGGTGTGGCTTAACGTTGACTGGGCTATTGGGTTGGAGTTTAATCACAATGAAAATAAATTTACTATTGTAAATGTGTACACACCATATGAATCCTATGACCATGAGGATGAATTTCAGAACAGGTTAGCTTTTATTCAGTCCTTCATAGAGGACAATAGTTCATGTTGTGTCTATGTCATGGGTGATTTTAATGCTGACATGTCAGATAAGTGTTTATTCGCACAACATCTGCAGCAGTTCTGTAATGAAACTAAATTAATTATATCAAGCGTTATTGCCTGATACAAGTTTTACCTATATAAGTGAAACGTGGCACACAACTTCCTGGCTAAACCATATTGTAACCACAGCCGATGCTCATGACTCACTGGAAAGTATAGAGATGTGTTATGGGCTGGCCACCACTGATCACATACCAGTTGCTATGCTGCTAAATGTTGAGAGTGTACCCTTGTTGCTGGCCCCCCAAGAAAACTGGACTGGTCAAAATTGACCAAAGAGGTTATGCACAGATATTCTCTATTAACTGACAGCTTACATAGTGATGTTGCATTTTCTAGGGATGCTCTAATGTGCACGGATATGAACTGCAAGGATAATCATCATGCTGAAAAGCTCTGTGCCATGTATGATGATATTGTCAAATGTCTTTATGCTTTCAGTGAACCTTTTATTAATCACAAGAGTAAGGTCCCTAACGCACGGCCTGTCTGGAATGAGTTTGTGTCTGAGCAACATGCTGCTGCTAGAGAAGCCTTTAGAGTCTGGTCAGAGGCAGGCAGACCCAGACAGGGAGTGCTGCTTGATAACAAAAACCTCACAAATGCTAGATTTAAATATGCACTCGTTTCATTAAGAGAAATGAAAACACAATGAGAGCAGACTCGCTGGCCAGAAAGATGCAAAATAACAATCTTACTGACTTCTGGAAGGAGGTCAAGATCATAAGTAATAACAGAACTTCCCTCCCTTCTGATATCCAAGGGGTTAGTTGTCCAGAGAAGATTGCTGATCTATGGCATGAGCACTTCAGTCAACTATTTAATTGTGTTAAAAGTAACACAGTGAGAATTGATAATGAATATAAAGGTATCTCTGCAGACTTGATAGTTAGATCAGTAGATATTTATGATGCCATCCACATGCTAGACAACAACAAAGCTTGTGGTATGGATTGCATTTCTGCAGAGCATCTAAAAAATGCCAGTTATAGACTCAGTCCATTTCTAGCCATGTGTCTCACTGGAATTATGGTTCATGGTGTTCTACCGAACTCTATTATGTCAGTACTGTTAGTGCCTGTTGTTAAAGATAAGGCTGGTAAACTGAACAGCATAGACAACTATCGACCCATTGCATTGGCCAGTATCTTGTCTAAAGTGTTTGAGAGAATTATTTGATTGAAATTGGAAATGTATATTCTGACTGCAGAAAATCAGTTTGGTTTTAAAAGAAAACATGGTACTGATCTCTGTATCTATGCTCTGAAGGAGATTGTCTCAGGTACACAAGTCTTAATTTATCTGTATTTTTATGCTTTATTGATGCTTACAAAGCTTTCGATCGAATTTGTCATGAAAAACTGTTTATGAAGCTAATAGCGAGAGGTGTCCCTAAACCTCTTGTGAGGATTTTGGTGTTCTGGTATGCCAATCAAACTTTTCATGTTAAATGGGACAATGTTGTATCAGCTCCTTTCCATGTTGGTAACGGAGTTCGACAAGGAGGAATTTGATTTCCCTTTTTGTTTAATATGGATTTGGACGACTTATCAAGTCAGCTGAATAAAACAAATACAGGCTGTCTTGTTGGTGAATCTATTGTCAATCATCTGATGTACGCAGATTATCTGGTTCCACTCAGCCTGTTGCAACAGATGCTATGGGTGTGCTCTCAGTATGGCTTAGATCATGATATAAAATATAATGCAAAGAAAAGCCACATAATGATAGTCAGAAGTAATCAGGACAGGAAATTAACCTTCCCTACCTTTTATTTATCTGGCAGTCCCCTTGGTGTTTGTGAGGAAATAAAATATCTGGGCCATGTCATTTCTGATGATTGGACAGATGACAACGATATGTATCAACAGCGCTGTCAAATATATTCTCAGGCCAGTATGTTATTAAGGACGTTTTCTATGTGCTCAGATTCAGTTAAATGTTCCCTGTTTAGAACCTACATAACACCATTGTACACTGCTCATTTGTGGTCTATGTACAGGAAAAGGAGTATACAGATACTGAAAGTAGCCTACAATGATGCTTTTAGATTGCTACTTAATGTGCCTAGGTGGCATAGTGCTCGTCAGTTGTTTCTGTCTAAGCACGTACCAACCTGTAAGGCACTCCTGAGACAACTGATGTATGGTTTCATGTGTCGACTGGACAAGTCTGAGAACTGAATAGTAGAGGCTCTGGTCAACCCTCTAAAGAGCTGCTATCGATTACTTGGAACTTAAGACTACATTGGCACAAAAGTCTTCATACTTTTTATGCACTGTATTATCTACGTTTTATGTTTTTGTTTTACTCCCTTTTTCATAGCTCTATGTCTGTTATTTTATGTGGAACTTGGCGTCTGAAATAAAGATTTATATATATATGAATACATATATATATATATATATATATCAATGTTTCAGGATTTGTATAACTTTTTACCATTGCATACAAAATCGGTAATCCAAGGCCTTTGCTAGAGACTAAGGAATGAGTGGGGGCTTGGTCAGCCCACACTCTCCTGAAATGTTGCGTGTGCGTCTTGCCAAGCCCGCGCGTGTGTAAGTTAAGGCTGAGTGTGTGAGGATGTGGAGCACGCGCGGGCAGGAGGAGGAGAGAAATTTGGCTGGAAATTAGCCAAGCAAGCATGTTTCAAATATTCACCAAAAATCGACCTTTGATCTTACGGTCAACTTTTTCACAGATTTGTGTTATAAACATTCTCAGGAGTCTTCATATGAACTTGTGATTGAATCAGAGTATCAGTTTTTGACTGGCTGATGTGTAAAGCATTATTTTAGCGTTAGCGATAAGTTCAATTTGCTTTATATCAATCATTTTTGGAGATATGAAGTTGCCTTTGCACACGGTAACATGTTGTAGTGTCTTCCATCGATATACCAAGTTTCGTGTTGATATCTCAAAGATTTGCTGAGACATGACTTCACATCCTGTTTGGCGGCTTTTCTGATGAATTTGATTGGCTGTACCGGACAAACGGTTGTGAGGATCAAAATTCTTTTCGATAACTTTTGTGATGCTTGGTCTGAAGATCATCTCTGGTAACTTTGAAGAAGATATGACAAAAATTGTAGGAGGAGTAGGCTTTCAAAGGTTTTTGATAAAACCGGAAATAGCGGAAAATCTATATAACCGGAAATTGACGCCATGGGGTGCGTTGAACTCGGCTTGATCCAGGGAATCCAATGGTACCTCATTTTTGAAAATGGGTCATACGGTTCAAAAGTTGCGTGTGTAAACACAAGTCCAACTTTGACCCGTTGGTGGCGCTGGAGTGGTCTAATGGGACACATGAAACTTGGTGTAGGTATAGAATCAACTGTCCTTAATGAGTGTGCCAAATTTCACAAAAAGTTGTCGAAGGGTTCTAGGGGCTGCCATTGACTTCCATGGAACAAGAATAATAATAATAAATATAACTGCAAGCAGTAATGGCGGATTCCTCCAAACATTGCGAACCATTGAAAAATGTATATTCTTGACAAATTGGAACTGTATAGAAAAATCTATGCTGCAGAATTACCAATGGGATACCAAATCTGAAATATAATACCATCAAGATCCACAAGGGCCTTTATTTCAACCCAAGGAGTGAAGGGAGGGGGCTTGGTTAGCCTATCCATTCCAGAAAGCCTTTGTGCTTTAGGGCGTGGAATGTAGCGCCACATATGGGTAATGGTGGGACAGTTGTGGTTTGGTAATTACCCTTGGTCTATACTTTCAAAAAAGCTCGACCAGAGCATACCCCCCGCTCTCAGGGTACCGAGCTTCAGCTCAGTCATGATGCTGGGATGAATGTAGGCCTATATGTAGAGACCAGGGAGACAGACACACCGGCCAGCTGCCCTGATGGGTCCGTGGTAGATCATTAATGCGGGTTGTATCCTACAACGCTCGTGGCCTCCGAGTAGGACATACTGCTGCTGATAGATCAAGACGTTTGGTGGTGGACACATTGCTGGACGAGAGTGACATTGTCTGCCTTCAAGAAACCTGGATGGCCAAGCAAGATCTGGACAAATTGAACTCCCTACACAAGAACTTTCATGGTGCTGGAGAGTCCACTACCGATCTCAGCATGAGAATGGTTTGTGGGAGGATAGCTGGTGGTGTAGCTATACTGTGGAACATAAAATATGACCCAACGGTAAAGGTGGTGTGGCTTAACGTTGACTGTGCTATTGGGTTGGAGTTTAATCACAATGAAAATAAATGTACTATTGTAAATGTGTACACACCATATGAATCCTATGACCATGAGGATGAATTTCAGAACAGGTTAGCTTTTATTCAGTCCTTCATAGAGGACAATAGTTCATGTTGTGTCTATGTCATGGGTGATTTTAATGCTGACATGTCAGATAAGCGTTTATTCACACAACATCTGCAGCAGTTCTGTAATGAAACTAAATTAATTATATCAAGCGTTATTGCCTGATACAAGTTTTACCTATATAAGTGAAACGTGGCACACAACTTCCTGGATAGACCATATTGTAACCACAGCCGATGCTCATGACTCACTGGAAAGTATAGAGATGTGTTATGGGCTGGCCACCACTGATCACATACCAGTTGCTATGCTGCTAAATGTTGAGAGTGTACCCTTGTTGCTGGCCCCCCAAGAAAACTGGACTGGTCAAAATTGACCAAAGAGGTTATGCACAGATACTCTCTATTAACTGACAGCTTACATAGTGATGTTGCATTTTCTAGGGATGTCCTAATGTGCACGGATATGAACTGCAAGGATAAACATCATGCTGAAAAGCTCTGTGCCATGTATGATGATATTGTCAAATGTCTTTATGCTTCCAGTGAACCTTTTATTAATCACAAGAGTAAGGTCCCTAACGCACGGCCTGTCTGGAATGAGTTTGTGTCTGAGCAACATGCTGCTGCTAGAGAAGCCTTTAGAGTCTGGTCAGAGGCAGGCAGACCCAGACAGGGAGTGCTGCTTGATAACAAAAACCTCACAAATGCTAGATTTAAATATGCACTTGTTTCATTAAGAGAAATGAAAACACAATGATAGCAGACTCGCTGGCCAGAAGATCATAAATAATAACAGAACTCCCCTCCCTTCTGATATCAAAGGGGTTAGTTGTCCAAAGAAGATTGCTGATCTATGGCATGAGCACTACAGTAAACTATTTAATTGTGTTAAAAGTAACACAGTGAGAATTGATAATGAATATAAAGGTATCTCTGCAGACTTGATAGTTAGATCAGTAGATATTTATGATGCCATCCACATGCTAGACAACAACAAAGCTTGTGGTATGGATTGCATTTCTGCAGAGCATCTAAAAAATGCCAGTTATAGACTCAGTCCATTTCTAGCCATGTGTCTCACTGGAATTATGGTTCATGGTGTTCTACCGAACTCTATTATGTCAGTACTGTTAGTGCCTGTTGTTAAAGATAAGGCTGGTAAACTGAAAAGCATAGACAGCTATCGACCCATTGCATTGGCCAGTATCTTGTCTAAAGTGTTTGAGAGAATTATTTGATTGAAATTGGAAATGTATATTCTGACTGCAGACAATCAGTTTGGTTTTAAAAGAAAACATGGTACTGATCTCTGTATCTATGCTCTGAAGGAGATTGTCTCAGGTACACAAGTCTTAATTCATCTGTATTTTTATGCTTTATTGATGCTTACAAAGCTTTCGATCGAATTTGTCATGAAAAACTGTTTATGAAGCTAATAGCGAGAGGTGTCCCTAAACCTCTTGTGAGGATTTTGGTGTTCTGGTATGCCAATCAAACTTTTCATGTTAAATGGGACAATGTTGTATCAGCTCCTTTCCATGTTGGTAACGGAGTTCGACAAGGAGGAATTGGATTTCCCTTTTTGTTGAATATGGATATGGACGACTTGTCAAGCCAGCTGAATAAGACAAATACAGGCTGTCTTGTTGGTGAATCTATTGTCAATCATCTGATGTACGCAAATGATCTGGTTCCACTCAGCCTGTTGCAACAGATGCTATGGGTGTGCTCTCAGTATGGCTTAGATCATGATATAAAATATAATGCAAAGAAAAGCCACATTATGATAGTCAGAAGTAATCAGGACAGGAAATTAACCTTCCCTACCTTTTATTTATCTGGCAGTCCCCTTGGTGTTTGTGAGGAAATAAAATATCTGGGCCATGTCATTTCTGATGATTGGACAGATGACAACGATATGTATCAACAGCGCTGTCAAATGTATTCTCAGGCCAGTATGTTATTAAGGACGTTTTCTATGTGCTCAGATTCAGTTAAATGTTCCCTGTTTAGAACCTACATAACACCATTGTACACTGCTCATTTGTGGTCTATGTACAGGAAAAGGAGTATACAGATACTGAAAGTAGCCTACAATGATGCTTTTAGATTGCTACTTAATGTGCCAAGGTGGCATAGTGCTAGTCAGTTGTTAGTGTCTAAGCACGTACCAACCTGTAAGGCAATCCTGAGACAACTGATGTAGGGTTTCAATGATGCTTTTAGATTGCTACTTAATGTGCCTAGGTGGCATAGTGCTGGTCAGTTGTTTCTGTCAAAGCACGTACCAACCTGTAAGGCACTCCTGACAAAACTGATGTACGGTTTCATGTGTTGACTGGACAAGTCTGAGAACTGAATAGTAGAGGCTCTGGTCAACCCTCTAAAGAGCTGCTATCGATTACTTGGAACTTAAGACTACATTGGCACAAAAGTCTTCATACTTTTTATGCACTGTATTATCTATGTTTTATGTTTTTGTTTTACTCTCTTTTTTATAGCTCTATGTCTGTTATTTTATGTGGAACTTGGCGTCTGAAATAAAGATTTATATATATATATATAAATACATATATATATATATCAATGTTTCAGGATTTGTATAACTTTTTACCATTGCATACAAAATCGGAAATGCAATACCAAAAAGATCAGCTTTTGTTAAGAGATCCAAGATTACAAGATCCACAAGGCCTTTGCTAGAGACTAAGGAATGAGTGGGGGCTTGGTCAGCCCACACTCTTCTGAAATGTTGCGTGTGCGTCTTGCCAAGCCCGCGCGTGTGTAAGTTAAGGCTGAGTGTGTGAGGATGTGGAGCACGCGCGGGCAGGAGGAGGGGAGACATTCATTGGAACTTTGGCTAGAAATTAGCCAAGCAAGCATGTTTCAAATATTCACCAAAAATCGACCTTTGATCTTACAGTCAACTTTTTCACAGATTTGTGTTATAAACATTCTCAAGAGTCTTCATATGAACTTGTGATTGAATCAGAGTATCAGTTTTTGACTGGCTGATGTGTAAAGCATTATTTTAGCGTTAGCGATAAGTTCAATTTGCTTTATATCAATCATTTTTGGAGATATGAAGTTGCCTTTGCACACGGTAACATGTTGTAGTGTCTTCCATCGATATACCAAGTTTCGTGTTGATATCTCAAAGATTTGCTGAGACATGACTTCACATCCTGTTTGGCGGCTTTT
This sequence comes from Hypomesus transpacificus, assembly GCF_021917145.1. Taxonomy (NCBI): domain Eukaryota; kingdom Metazoa; phylum Chordata; class Actinopteri; order Osmeriformes; family Osmeridae; genus Hypomesus; species Hypomesus transpacificus. The sequence goes on from NW_025813850.1 coordinate 25,878, forward strand.
CTGATGAATTTGATTGGCTGTACCGGACAAACGGTTGTGAGGATCAAAATTCTTTTCGATAACTTTTGTGAGGCTTGGTCTGAAGATCGTCTCTGGTAACTTTGAAAAAGATATGACAAAAATTGTAGGAGGAGTAGGCTTTCAAAGGTTTTTGATAAAACCGGAAATAGCGGAAAATCTATATAACCGGAAATTGACGCCATGGTGTGCATTGAACTCGGCTTGATCCAGGGAATCCAAAGGTACCTCATTTTTGAAAATGGGTCATACGGTTCAAAAGTTGCGTGTGTAAACACAAGTCCAACTTTGACCCGTTGGTGGCGCTGGAGTGGTCTAATGGGAGACATGAAACTTGGTGTAGGTATAGAATCAACTGTCCTTAATGAGTGTGCCAAATTTCACAAAAAGTTGTCGAAGGGTTCTAGGGGCTGCCATTGACTTCCATGGAACAAGAATAATAATAATAATAATAATAAAACTAACAATAACAATAGGTTTCCTCCTGACGGAGGAATCCTAATAATAATAATAAAACTAACAATAACAATAGGTTTCCTCCTGACGGAGGAATCCTAATAATAAAACTAACAATAACAATAGGTTTCCTCCTGACGGAGGAATCCTAATAAAACTAAAAATAACAATAGGTTTCCTCCTGACGGAGGAATCCTAAATATAACTGCAAGCAGTAATGGCGGATTCCTCCAAACATTGCGAACCATTGAAAAATGTATATTCTTGACAAATTGGAACTGTATAGAAAAATCTATGCTGCAGAATTACCAATGGGATACCAAATCTGAAATATAATACCATCAAGATCCACAAGGGCCTTTATTTCAACCCAAGGAGTGAAGGGAGGGGGCTTGGTTAGCCTATCCATTCCAGAAAGCCTTTGTGCTTTAGGGCGTGGAATGTAGCGCCACCTATGGGTAATGGTGGGACAGTTGTGGTTTGGTAATTACCCTTGGTCTATACTTTCAAAAAAGCTCGACCAGAGCATACCCCCCGCTCTCAGGGTACCGAGCTTCAGCTCAGTCATGATGCTGGGATGAATGTAGGCCTATATGTAGAGACCAGGGAGACAGACACACCGGCCAGCTGCCCTGATGGGTCCGTGGTAGATCATTAATGCGGGTTGTATCCTACAACGCTCGTGGCCTCCGAGTAGGACATACTGCTGCTGATAGATCAAGACGTTTGGTGGTGGACACATTGCTGGGCGAGAGTGACATTGTCTCTCTTCAAGAAACCTGGATGGCCAAGCAAGATCTGGACAAATTGAACTCCCTACACAAGAACTTTCATGGTGCTGGAGAGTCCACTACCAATCTCAGCATGAGAATGGTTTGTGGGAGGATAGCTGGTGGTGTAGCTATACTGTGGAACATTAAATATGACCCAACGGTAAAGGTGGTGTGGCTTAACGTTGACTGGGCTATTGGGTTGGAGTTTAATCACAATGAAAATAAATGTACTATTGTAAATGTGTACACACCATATGAATCCTATGACCATGAGGATGAATTTCAGAACAGGTTAGCTTTTATTCAGTCCTTCATAGAGGACAATAGTTCATGTTGTGTCTATGTCATGGGTGATTTTAATGCTGACATGTCAGATAAGCGTTTTTTTTCGCACAACATCTGCAGCAGTTCTGTAATGAAACTAAATTAATGATATCAAGCGTTATTGCCTGATACAAGTTTTACCTATATAAGTGAAACGTGGCACACAACTTCCTGGCTAGACCATATTGTAACCACAGCCGATGCTCATGACTCACTGGAAAGTATAGAGATGTGTTATGGGCTGGCCACCACTGATCACATACCAGTTGCTATGCTGCTAAATGTTGAGAGTGTACCCTTGTTGCTGGCCCCCCAAGAAAACTGGACTGGTCAAAATTGACCAAAGAGGTTATGCACAGATATTCTCTATTAACTGACAGCTTACATAGTGATGTTGCATTTTCTAGGGATGCCCTAATGTGCACGGATATGAACTGCAAGGATAAACATCATGCTGAAAAGCACTGTGCCATGTATGATGATATTGTCAAATGTCTTTATGCTTCCAGTGAACCTTTTATTAATCACAAGAGTAAGGTCCCTAACGCACGGCCTGTCTGGAATGAGTTTGTGTCTGAGCAACATGCTGCTGCTAGAGAAGCCTTTAGAGTCTGGTCAGAGGCAGGCAGACCCAGACAGGGAGTGCTGCTTGATAACAAAAACCTCACAAATGCTAGATTTAAATATGCACTCGTTTCATTAAGAGAAATGAAAACACAATGAGAGCAGACTCGCTGGCCAGAAAGATGCAGAATAACAATCTTACTGACTTCTGGAAGGAGGTCAAGATCATCAATAATAACAGAACTCCCCTCCCTTCTGATATCAAAGGGGTTAGTTGTCCAGAGAAGATTGCTGATCTATGGCATGAGCACTACAGTAAACTATTTAATTGTGTTAAAAGTAACACAGTGAGAATTGATAATGAATATAAAGGTATCTCTGCAGACTTGTTAGTTAGATCAGTGGATATTTATGATGCCATCCACATGCTAGACAACAACAAAGCTTGTGGTATGGATTGCATTTCTGCAGAGCATCTAAAAAATGCCAGTTATAGACTCAGTCCATTTCTAGCCATGTGTCTCACTGGAATTATGGTTCATGGTGTTCTACCGAACTCTATTATGTCAGTACTGTTAGTGCCTGTTGTTAAAGATAAGGCTGGTAAACTGAACATCTAAGACAACTATCGACCCATTGCATTGGCCAGTATCTTGTCTAAAGTGTTTGAGAGAATTATTTGATTGAAATTGGAAATGTATATTCTGACTGCAGAAAATCAGTTTGGTTTTAAAAGAAAACATGGTACTGATCTCTGTATCTATGCTCTGAAGGAGATTGTCTCAGGTACACAAGTCTTAATTTATCTGTATTTTTATGCTTTATTGATGCTTACAAAGCTTTCGATCGAATTTGTCATGAAAAACTGTTTATGAAGCTAATAGCGAGAGGTGTCCCTAAACCTCTTGTGAGGATTTTGGTGTTCTGGTATGCCAATCAAACTTTTCATGTTAAATGGGACAATGTTGTATCAGCTCCTTTCCATGTTGGTAACGGAGTTCGACAAGGAGGAATTTGTTTTCCCTTTTTGTTTAATATGGATATGGACGACTTATCAAGCCAGCTGAATAAGACAAATACAGGCTGTCTTGTTGGTGAATCTATTGTCAATCATCTGATGTACGCAGATGATCTGGTTCCACTCAGCCTGTTGCAACAGATGCTATGGGTGTGCTCTCAGTATGGCTTAGATCATGATATAAAATATAATGCAAAGAAAAGCCACATAATGATAGTCAGAAGTAATCAGGACAGGAAATTAACCTTCCCTACCTTTTATTTATCTGGCAGTCCCCTTGGTGTTTGTGAGGAAATAAAATATCTGCCATGTCATTTCTGATGATTGGACAGATGACAACGATATGTATCAACAGCGCTGTAAAATATATTCTCAGGCCAGTATGTTATTAAGGACGTTTTCTATGTGCTCAGATTCAGTTTAATGTTCCCTGTTTAGAACCTACATAACACCATTGTACACTGCTCATTTGTGGTCTATGTACAGGTAAAGGAGTATACAGATACTGAAAGTAGCCTACAATGGTGCTTTTAGATTGCTACTTAATGTGCCAAGGTGGCATAGTGCTAGTCAGTTGTTTGTGTCTAAGCACGTACCAACCTGTAAGGCAATCCTGAGACAACTGATGTATGGTTTCAATGATGCTTTTAGATTGCTACTTAATGTGCCTAGGTGGCATAGTGCTGGTCAGTTGTTTCTGTCTAAGCACGTACCAACCTGTAAGGCACTCCTGAGACAACTGATGTATGGTTTCATGTGTCGACTGGACAAGTCTGAGAACTGAATAGTAGAGGCTCTGGTCAACCCTCTAAAGAGCTGCTATCGATTACTTGGAACTTAAGACTACATTGGCACAAAAGTCTTCATACTTTTTATGCACTGTATTATCTATGTTTTATGTTTTCGTTTTACTCTCTTTTTTATAGCTCTATGTCTGTTATTTTATGTGGAACTTGGCGTCTGAAATAAAGATTTATATATATATAAATACATATATATATATATCAATGTTTCAGGATTTGTATAACTTTTTACCATTGCATACAAAATCGGAAATGCAATACTAAAAAGATCAGCTTTTGTTAAGAGATCCAAGATTACAAGATCCACAAGGCCTTTGCTAGAAACCAAGGAATGAGTGGGGGCTTGGTCAGCCCACACTCTCCTGAAATGTTGCGTGTGCGTCTTGCCAAGCCCGCGCGTGTGTAAGTTAAGGCTGAGTGTGTGAGGATGTGGAGCACGCGCGGGCAGGAGGAGGGGAGACATTCATTGGAAATTTGGCTAGAAATTAGCCAAGCAAGCATGTTTCAAATATTCACCAAAAATCGACCTTTGATCTTACAGTCAACTTTTTCACAGATTTGTGTTATAAACATTCTCAAGAGTCTTCATATGAACTTGTGATTGAATCAGAGTATCAGTTTTTGACTGGCTGATGTGTAAAGCATTATTTTAGCGTTAGCGATAAGTTCAATTTGCTTTATATCAATCATTTTTGGAGATATGAAGTTGCCTTTGCACACGGTAACATGTTGTAGTGTCTTCCATCGATATACCAAGTTTCGTGTTGATATCTCAAAGATTTGCTGAGACATGACTTCACATCCTGTTTGGCGGCTTTTCTGATGAATTTGATTGGCTGTACCGGACAAACGGTTGTGAGGATCAAAATTCTTTTCGATAACTTTTGTGAGGCTTGGTCTGAAGATCATCTCTGGTAACTTTGAAGAAGATATGACAAAAATTGTAGGAGGAGTAGGCTTTCAAAGGTTTTTGATAAAACCGGAAATAGCGGAAAATCTATATAACCGGAAATTGACTCCATGGGGTGCGTTGAACTCGGCTTGATCCAGGGAATCCAATGGTGCCTCATTTTTGAAAATCGGTCATACGGTTCAAAAGTTGCGTGTGTAAACACAAGTCCAACTTTGACCCGTTGGTGGCGCTGGAGTGGTCTAATGGGAGACATGAAACTTGGTGTAGGTATAGAATCAACTGTCCTTAATGAGTGTGCCAAATTTCACAAAAAGTTGTCGAAGGGTTCTAGGGGCTGCCATTGACTTCCATGGAACAAGAATAATAATAATAATAAAACTAACAATAACAATAGGTTTCCTCCTGACGGAGGAATCCTAATAATAATAAAACTAACAATAACAATAGGTTTCCTCCTGACGGAGGAATCCTAAATATAACTGCAAGCAGTAATGGCGGATTCCTCCAAACATTGCGAACCATTGAAAAATGTATATTCTTGACAAATTGGAACTGTATAGAAAAATCTATGCTGCAGAATTACCAATGGGATACCAAATCTGAAATATAATACCACCAGGATCCACAAGGGCCTTTATTTCAACTCAAGGAGTGAAGGGAGGGGGCTTGGTTAGCCTATCCATTCCAGAAAGCCTTTGTGCTTTAGGGCGTGGAATGTAGCGCCACATATGGGTAATGGTGGGACAGTTGTGGTTTGGTAATTACCCTTGGTCTATACTTTCAAAAAAGCTCGACCAGAGAATACCCCCCGCTCTCAGGGTACCGAGCTTCAGCTCAGTCATGATGCTGGGATGAATGTAGGCCTATATGTAGAGACCAGGGAGACAGACACACCGGCCAGCTGCCCTGATGGGTCCGTGGTAGATCATTAATGCGGGTTGTATCCTACAACGCTCGTGGCCTCCGAGTAGGACATACTGCTGCTGATAGATCAAGACGTTTGGTGGTGGACACATTGCTGGACGAGAGTGACATTGTCTGCCTTCAAGAAACCTGGATGACCAAGCAAGATCTGGACAAATTGAACTCCCTACACAAGAACTTTCATGGTGCTGGAGAGTCCACTACCGATCTCAGCATGAGAATGGTTTGTGGGAGGATAGCTGGTGGTGTAGCTATACTGTGGAACATAAAATATGACCCAACGGTAAAGGTGGTGTGGCTTAACGTTGACTGGGCTATTGGGTTGGAGTTTAATCACAATGAAAATAAATTTACTATTGTAAATGTGTACACACCATATGAATCCTATGACCATGAGGATGAATTTCAGAACAGGTTAGCTTTTATTCAGTCCTTCATAGAGGACAATAGTTCATGTTGTGTCTGTCATGGGTGATTTTAATGCTGACATGTCAGATAAGTGTTTATTCGCACAACATCTGCAGCAGTTCTGTAATGAAACTAAATTAATTATATAAAGCGTTATTGCCTGATACAAGTTTTACCTATATAAGTGAAACGTGGCACACAACTTCCTGGCTAGACCATATTGTAACCACAGCCGATGCTCATGACTCACTGGAAAGTATAGAGATGTGTTATGGGCTGGCCACCACTGATCACATACCAGTTGCTATGCTGCTAAATGTTGAGAGTGTACCCTTGTTGCTGGCCCCCCAAAAAAACTGGACTGGTCAAAATTGACCAAAGAGGTTATGCACAGATATTCTCTATTAACTGACAGCTTACATAGTGATGTTGCATTTTCTAGGGAAGCTCTGTGCCATGTATGATGATATTGTCAAATGTCTTTATGCTTCCAGTGAACCTTTTATTAATCACAAGAGTAAGGTCCCTAACGCACGGCCTGTCTGGAATGAGTTTGTGTCTGAGCAACATGCTGCTGCTAGAGAAGCCTTTAGAGTCTGGTCAGAGGCAGGCAGACCCAGACAGAGAGTGCTGCTTGATAACAAAAACCTCACAAATGCTAGATTTAAATATGCACTCGTTTCATTAAGAGAAATGAAAACACAATGAGAGCAGACTCGCTGGCCAGAAAGATGCAGAATAACAATCTTACTGACTTCTGGAAGGAGGTCAAGATCATAAATAATAACAGAACTCCCCTCCCTTCTGATATCAAAGGGGTTAGTTGTCCAGAGAAGATTGCTGATCTATGGCATGAGCACTACAGTAAACTATTTAATTGTGTTCAAAGTAACACAGTGAGAATTGATAATCAATATAAAGGTATCTCTGCAGACTTGATAGTTAGATCAGTAGATATTTATGATGCCATCCACATGCTAGACAACAACAAAGCTTGTGGTATGGATTCCATTTCTGCAGAGCATCTAAAAAATGCCAGTTATAGACTCAGTCCATTTCTAGCCATGTGTCTCACTGGAATTATGGTTCATGGTGTTCTACCGAACTCTATTATGTCAGTACTGTTAGTGCCTGTTGTTAAAGATAAGGCTGGTAAACTGAACAGCATAGACAACTGTAGCGCCTCTCTAGTTTGGTGGATTTGTAATGAGAGGTGGCTAACCTGAGTTCGTTAGTAATTGTTACTAACTTAAACCAATTTAACATATGAAAAAAACAATACAACCAACTGTTAAACAAAAACAGGAAAGATTTACTTCAGACAAAAAATCAGTTCTTCAGTTATTGGTTCAACATTTACATGACATCGTAATGCACATGGACACACAATACAAACTAGCCGGCAATGCTAACTACACGAATACCTTAATTCAGTACAGTTCTACGGTGCAGGCCTGAGTGTAGCTCGTGTGCGTTGTAGCCGTAAACAAAATGGCTGTTTCGCCAGGATGGCACAAAATAACAAGGAGCTGGTACCTCGGATCAGCAGTGCGGTAGCACACGCACTGCGGCAGAAGGGCGGCAGCAGGTGAAGGAGAGACCGACCAAATACTCTCGTGGATTTACGAGACGAACCAACTCAGGAAGAAGACTGAGGACGACGACAATCCCGACCTCCACCGGCTCCAACCTGGCACTCGCTGTCGCTAGTCTGGCGGCAAAGCCCGTGCTTAATCCAAAACCGCCAACAGCCAAACTCCTCTTTCTGGGTTATTGTTGTTGGTTGAGATATTCACCCAACAATATAAACATAACACCACTAATGATAATATAAAATCTTCACTCTTGGTATTTTACCGTACGCTACAATTTTCTTCTCCCTCCAACTCCTCCGCTCGCTCTGTCTTTTTCTACTCCAACCTCATCTACCCCAACTTCCCGTGTTACCCTGCCCTTTGACCTCAAACCGGATTGGCTTAACATCATAATCAAAATTAAAGCAACAACATAGATTCACAAAACATTCATCTTACTCTCTTCATATTTGTAACCGGTACATTTTAACATGCGTTTTTTAAACAACAGATATACATTTCCAAATGCTGTATTCAGTAAAACATGAACAATATGCATTTCTCATCAAATCAAAATCATACTCTCAGACCTTAAAGTCTATTTATTAAACTATGAACTTAAGTATTATGTATTCAAACTTTTATATTTATGTAATAGGATTGTTTCAACAGAAATGTTTACCACCCGGGCTACACAACTATCGACCCATTGCATTGGCCAGTATCTTGTCTAAAGTGTTTGAGAGAATTATTTGATTGAAATTGGAAATGTATATTCTGACTGCAGAAAATCAGTTTGGTTTTAAAAGAAAACATGGTACTGATCTCTGTATCTATGCTCTGAAGGAGATTGTCTCAGGTACACAAGTCTTAATTCATCTGTATTTTTATGCTTTATTGATGCTTACAAAGCTTTCGATCGAATTTGTCATGAAAAACTGTTTATGAAGCTAATAGCGAGAGGTGTCCCTAAACCTCTTGTGAGGATTTTGGTGTTCTGGTATGCCAATCAAACTTTTCATGTTAAATGGGACAATGTTGTATCAGCTGCTTTCCATGTTGGTAACGGAGTTCGACAAGGAGGAATTTGATTTCCCTTTTTGTTTAATATGGATATGGACGACTTATCAAGCCAGCTGAATAAGACAAATACAGGCTGTCTTGTTGGTGAATCTATTGTCAATCATCTGATGTACGCAGATTATCTGGTTCCACTCAGCCTGTTGCAACAGATGCTATGGGTGTGCTCTCAGTATGGCTTAGATCATGATATAAAATATAATGCAAAGAAAAGCCACATAATGATAGTCAGAAGTAATCAGGACAGGAAATTAACCTTCCCTACCTTTTATTTATCTGGCAGTCCCCTTGGTATTTGTGAGGAAATAAAATATCTGGACCATGTCATTTCTGATGATTGGACAGATGACAACGATATGTATCAACAGCGCTGTAAAATATATTCTCAGGCCAGTATGTTATTAAGGACATTTTCTATGTACTCAGATTCAGTTAAATGTTCCCTGTTTAGAACCTACATAACACCATTGTACACTGCTCATTTGTGGTCTATGTACAGGAAAAGGAGTATACAGATACTGAAAGTAGCCTACAATGATGCTTTTAGATTGCTACTTAATGTGCCAAGGTGGCATAGTGCTAGTCAGTTGTTTGTGTCTAAGCACGTACCAACCTGTAAGGCAATCCTGAGACAACTGATGTATGGTTTCAATGATGCTTTTAGATTGCTACTTAATGTGCCTAGGTGGCATAGTGCTGGTCAGTTGTTTCTGTCTAAGCACGTACCAACCTGTAAGGCACTCCTGAGACAACTGATGTATGGTTTCATGTGTCGACTGGACAAGTCTGAGAACTGAATAGTAGAGGCCCTGGTCAACCCTCTAAAGAGCTGCTATCGATTACTTGGAACTTAAGACTACATTGGCACAAAAGTCTTCATACTTTTTATGCACTGTATTATCTATGTTTTATGTTTTCGTTTTACTCTCTTTTTTATAGCTCTATGTCTGTTATTTTATGTGGAACTTGGCGTCTGAAATAAAGATTTATATATATATAAATACATTTATATATCAATGTTTCAGGATTTGTATAACTTTTTACCATTGCATACAAAATCGGAAATGCAATACTAAAAAGATCAGCTTTTGTTAAGAGATCCAAGATTACAAGATCCACAAGGCCTTGGCTAGAAACCAAGGAATGAGTGGGGGCTTGGTCAGCCCACACTCTCCTGAAATGTTGCGTGTGCGTCTTGCCAAGCCCGCGCGTGTGTAAGTTAAGGCTGAGTGTGTGAGGATGTGGAGCACGCGCGGGCAGGAGGAGGGGAGACATTCATTGGAAATTTGGCTAGAAATTAGCCAAGCAAGCATGTTTCAAATATTCACCAAAAATCGACCTTTGATCTTACAGTCAACTTTTTCACAGATTTGTGTTATAAACATTCTCAAGAGTCTTCATATGAACTTGTGATTGAATCAGAGTATCAGTTTTTGACTGGCTGATGTGTAAAGCATTATTTTAGCGTTAGCGATAAGTTCAATTTGCTTTATATCAATCATTTTTGGAGATATGAAGTTGCCTTTGCACACGGTAACATGTTGTAGTGTCTTCCATCGATATACCAAGTTTCGTGTTGATATCTCAAAGATTTGCTGAGACATGACTTCACATCCTGTTTGGCGGCTTTTCTGATGAATTTGATTGGCTGTACCGGACAAAGGGTTGTGAGGATCAAAATTCTTTTCGATAACTTTTGTGACGCTTGGTCTGAAGATCATCTCTGGTAACTTTGAAGAAGATATGACAAAAATTGTAGGAGGAGTAGGCTTTCAAAGGTTTTTGATAAAACCGGAAGTAGCGGAAAATCTATATAACCGGAAATTGACGCCATGGGGTGCGTTGAACTCGGCTTGAACCAGGGAATCCAATGGTACCTCATTTTTGAAAATGGGTCATACGGTTCAAAAGTTGCGTGTGTAAACACAAGTCCAACTTTGACCCGTTGGTGGCGCTGGAGTGGTCTTATGGGAGACATGAAACTTGGTGTAGGTATAGAATCAACTGTCCTTAATGAGTGTGCCAAATTTCACAAAAAGTTGTCAAAGTGTTCTAGGGGCTGCCATTGACTTCCATGGAACAAGAATAATAATAAATATAACTGCAAGCAGTAATGGCGGATTCCTCCAAACATTGCGAACCATTGAAAAATGTATATTCTTGACAAATTGGAACTGTATAGAAAAATCTATGCTGCAGAATTACCAATGGGATACCAAATCTGAAATATAATACCATCAAGATCCACAAGGGCCTTTATTTCAACCCAAGGAGTGAAGGGAGGGGGCTTGGTTAGCCTATCCATTCCAGAAAGCCTTTGTGCTTTAGGGCGTGGAATGCAGCGCCACCTATGGGTAATGGTGGGACAGTTGTGGTGTGGTAATTACCCTTGGTCTATACTTTCAAAAAAGCTCGACCAGAGCATACCCCCCGCTCTCAGGGTACCGAGCTTCAGCTCAGTCATGATGCTGGGTTGAATGTAGGCCTATATGTAGAGACCAGGGAGACAGACACACCGGCCAGCTGCCCTGATGGGTCCGTGGTAGATCATTAATGCGGGTTGTATCCTACAACGCTCGTGGCCTCCGAGTAGGACATACTGCTGCTGATAGATCAAGACGTTTGGTGGTGGACACATTGCTGGACGAGAGTGACATTGTCTGCCTTCAAGAAACCTGGATGGCCAAGCAAGATCTGGACAAATTGAACTCCCTACACAAGAACTTTCATGGTGCTGGAGAGTCCACTACCGATCTCATCATGAGAATGGTTTGTGGGAGGATAGCTGGTGGTGTAGCTATACTGTGGAACATAAAATATGACCCAACGGTAAAGGTGGTGTGGCTTAACGTTGACTGGGCTATTGGGTTGGAGTTTAATCACAATGAAAATAAATGTACTATTGTAAATGAGTACACACCATATGAATCTTATGACCATGAGGATGAATTTCAGAACAGGTTAGCTTTTATTCAGTCCTTCATAGAGGACAATAGTTCATGTTGTGTCTATGTCATGGGTGATTTTAATGCTGACATGCCAGATAAGTGTTTATTCGCACAACATCTGCAGCAGTTCTGTAATGAAACTAAATTAATGATATCAAGCGTTATTGCCTGATACAAGTTTTACCTATATAAGTGAAACGTGGCACACAACTTCCTGGCTAGACCATATTGTAACCACAGCCGATGCTCATGACTCACTGGAAAGTATAGAGATGTGTTATGGGCTGGCCACCACTGATCACATACCAGTTGCTATGCTGCTAAATGTTGAGAGTGTACCCTTGTTGCTGGCCCCCCAAGAAAACTGGACTGGTCAAAATTGACCAAAGAGGTTATGCACGGATATTCTCTATTAACTGACAGCTTACATAGTGATGTTGCATTTTCTAGGGATGCCCTAATGTGCACGGATATGAACTGCAAGGATAAACATCATGCTGAAAAGCTCTGTGCCATGTATGATGATATTGTCAAATGTCTTTATGCTTCCAGTGAACCTTTTATTAATCACAAGAGTAAGGTCCCTAACGCACGGCCTGTCTGGTATGAGTTTGTGTCTGAGCAACATGCTGCTGCTAGAGAAGCCTTTAGAGTCTGGTCAGAGGCAGGCAGACCCAGACAGGGAGTGCTGCTTGATAACAAAAACCTCACAAATGCTAGATTTAAATATGCACTAGTTTCATTAAGAGAAATGAAAACACAATGAGAGCAGACTCGCTGGCCAGAAAGATGCAGAATAACAATCTTACTGACTTCTGGAAGGAGGTCAAGATCATAAATAATAACAGAACTCCCCTCCCTTCTGATATCAAAGGGGTTAGTTGTCCAGAGAAGATTGCTGATCTATGGCATGAGCACTACAGTAAACTGTTTAATTGTGTTCAAAGTAACACAGTGAGAATTGATAATGAATATAAAGGTATCTCTGCAGACTTGATAGTTAGATCAGTAGATATTTATGATGCCATCCACATGCTAGACAACAACAAAGCTTGTGGTATGGATTCCATTTCTGCAGAGCATCTAAAAAATGCCAGTTATAGACTCAGTCCATTTCTAGCCATGTGTCTCACTGGAATTATGGTTCATGGTGTTCTACCGAACTCTATTATGTCAGTACTGTTAGTGCCTGTTGTTAAAGATAAGGCTGGTAAACTGAACAGCATAGACAACTATCGACCCATTGCATTGGCCAGTATCTTGTCTAAAGTGTTTGAGAGAATTATTTGATTCAAATTGGAAATGTATATTCTGACTGCAGACAATCAGTTTGGTTTTAAAAGAAAACATGGTACTGATCTCTGTATCTATGCTCTGAAGGAGATTGTCTCAGGTACACAAGTCTTAATTCATCTGTATTTTTATGCTTTATTGATGCTTACAAAGCTTTCGATCGAATTTGTCATGAAAAACTGTTTATGAAGCTAATAGCGAGAGGTGTCCCTAAACCTCTTGTGAGGATTTTGGTGTTCTGGTATGCCAATCAAACTTTTCATGTTAAATGGGACAATGTTGTATCAGCTCCTTTCCATGTTGGTAACGGAGTTCGACAAGGAGGAATTTGATTTCCCTTTTTGTTTAATATGGATATGGACGACTTATCAAGCCAGCTGAATAAGACAAATACAGGCTGTTTTGTTGGTGAATCTATTGTCAATCATCTGATGTACGCAGATGATCTGGTTCCACTCAGCCTGTTGCAACAGATGCTATGGGTGTGCTCTCAGTATGGCTTAGATCATGATATAAAATATAATGCAAAGAAAAGCCACATAATGATAGTCAGAAGTAATCAGGACTGGAAATTAACCTTCCCTACCTTTTATTTATCTGGCAGTCCCCTTGGTATTGGTGAGGAATTAAAATATCTGGACCATGTCATTTCTGATGATTGGACAGATGACAACGATATGTATCAACAGCGCTGTAAAATATATTCTCAGGCCAGTATGTTATTAAGGACATTTTCTATGTACTCAGATTCAGTTAAATGTTCCCTGTTTAGAACCTACATAACACCATTGTACACTGCTCATTTGTGGTCTATGTACAGGAAAAGGAGTATACAGATACTGAAAGTAGCCTACAATGATGCTTTTAGATTGCTACTTAATGTGCCAAGGTGGCATAGTGCTAGTCAGTTGTTTGTGTCTAAGCACGTACCAACCTGTAAGGCAATCCTGAGACAACTGATGTATGGTTTCAATGATGCTTTTAGATTGCTACTTAATGTGCCTAGGTGGCATAGTGCTGGTCAGTTGTTTCTGTCTAAGCATGTACCAACCTGTAAGGCACTCCTGAGACAACTGATGTATGGTTTCATGTGTCGACTGGACAAGTCTGAGAACTGAATAGTAGAGGCTCTGGTCAACCCTCTAAAGAGCTGCTATCGATTACTTGGAACTTAAGACTACATTGGCACAAAAGTCTTCATACTTTTTATGCACTGTATTATCTATGTTTGATGTTTTCGTTTTACTCTCTTTTTTATAGCTCTATGTCTGTTATTTTATGTGGAACTTGGCGTCTGAAATAAAGATTTATCTATATATAAATACATATATATATATATATTAATGTTTCAGGATTTGCATAACTTTTTACCATTGCATACAAAATCGGAAATGCAATACCAAAAAGATCAGCTTTTGTTAAGAGATCCAAGATTACAAGATCCACAAGGCCTTTGCTAGAAACTAAGGAATGAGTGGGGGCTTTGTCAGCCCACACTCTCCTGAAATGTTGCGTGTGCGTCTTGCCAAGCCCGCGCGTGTGTAAGTTAAGGCTGAGTGTGTGAGGATGTGGAGCACGCGCGGGCAGGAGGAGGGGAGACATTCATTGGAAATTTGGCTAGAAATTAGCCAAGCAAGCATGTTTCAAATATTCACCAAAAATCGACCTTTGATCTTACAGTCAACTTTTTCACAGATTTGTGTTATAAACATTCTCAAGAGTCTTCATATGAACTTGTGATTGAATCAGAGTATCAGTTTTTGACTGGCTGATGTGTAAAGCATTATTTTAGCGTTAGCGATAAGTTCAATTTGCTTTAAATCAATCATTTTTGGAGATATGAAGTTGCCTTTGCACACGGTAACATGTTGTAGTGTCTTCCATCGATATACCAAGTTTCGTGTTGATATCTCAAAGATTTGCTGAGACATGACTTCACATCCTGTTTGGCGGCTTTTCTGATGAATTTGATTGGCTGTACCGGACAAACGGTTGTGAGGATCAAAATTCTTTTCGATAACTTTTGTGAGGCTTGGTCTGAAGATCATCTCTGGTAACTTTGAAGAAGATATGACAAAAATTGTAGGAGGAGTAGGCTTTCAAAGGATTTTGATAAAACCGGAAATAGCGGAAAATCTATATAACCGGAAATTGACGCCATGGGGTGCGTTGAACTCGGCTTGATCCAGGGAATCCAATGGTACCTCATTTTTGAAAATAGGTCATACGGTTCAAAAGTTGCGTGTGTAAACACAAGTCCAACTTTGACCCGTTGGTGGCGCTGGAGTGGTCTAATGGGAGACATGAAACTTGGTGTAGGTATAGAATCAACTGTCCTTAATGAGTGTGCCAAATTTCACAAAAAGTTGTCGAAGGGTTCTAGGGGCTGCCATTGACTTCCATGGAACAAGAATAATAATAATAATAAAACTAACAATAACAATAGGTTTCCTCCTGACGGAGGAATCCTAATAATAATAATAAAACTAACAATAACAATAGGTTTCCTCCTGACGGAGGAATCCTAATAATAATAAAACTAACAATAACAATAGGTTTCCTCCTGACGGAGGAATCCTAATAATAAAACTAACAATAACAATAGGTTTCCTCCTGACGGAGGAATCCTAAATATAACTGCAAGCAGTAATGGCGGATTCCTCCAAACATTGCGAACCATTGAAAAATGTATATTCTTGACAAATTGGAACTGTATAGAAAAATCTAAGCTGCAGAATTACCAATGGGATACCAAATCTGAAATATAATACCATCAAGATCCACAAGGGCCTTTATTTCAACCCAAGGAGTGAAGGGAGGGGGCTTGGTTAGCCTATCCATTCCAGAAAGCCTTTGTGCTTTAGGGCGTGGAATGTAGCGCCACCTATGGGTAATGGCGGGACAGTTGTGGTGTGGTAATTACCCTTGGTCTATACTTTCAAAAAAGCTCGACCAGAGCATACCCCCCGCTCTCAGGGTACCGAGCTTCAGCTCAGTCATGATGCTGGGATGAATGTAGGCCTATATGTAGAGACCAGGGAGACAGACACACCGGCCAGCTGCCCTGATGGGTCCGTGGTAGATCATTAATGCGGGTTGTATCCTACAACGCTCGTGGCCTCCGAGTAGGACATACTGCTGCTGATAGATCAAGACGTTTGGTGGTGGACACATTGCTGGGCGAGAGTGACATTGTCTCTCTTCAAGAAACCTGGATGGCCAAGCAAGATCTGGACAAATTGAACTCCCTACACAAGAACTTTCATGGTGCTGGAGAGTCCACTACCGATCTCAGCATGAGAATGGTTTGTGGGAGGATAGCTGGTGGTGTAGCTATACTGTGGAACATAAAATATGACCCAACGGTAAAGGTGGTGTGGCTTAACGTTGACTGGGCTATTGGGTTGGAGTTTAATCACAATGAAAATAAATGTACTATTGTAAATGTGTACACACCATATGAATCCTATGACCATGAGGATGAATTTCAGAACAGGTTAGCTTTTATTCAGTCCTTCATAGAGGACAATAGTTCATGTTGTGTCTATGTCATGGGTGATTTTAATGCTGACATGTCAGATAAGTGTTTATTCGCACAACATCTGCAGCAGTTCTGTAATGAAACTAAATTAATTATATCAAGCGTTATTGCCTGATACAAGTTTTACCTATATAAGTGAAACGTGGCACACAACTTCCTGGCTAGACCATATTGTAACCACAGCCGATGCTCATGACTCACTGGAAAGTATAGAGATGTGTTATGGGCTGGCCACCACTGATCACATACCAGTTGCTATGCTGCTAAATGTTGAGAGTGTACCCTTGTTGCTGGCCCCCCAAGAAAACTGGACTGGTCAAAATTGACCAAAGAGGTTATGCACAGATATTCTCTATTAACTGACAGCTTACATAGTGATGTTGCATTTTCTAGGGATGCCCTAATGTGCACGGATATGAACTGCAAGGATAATCATCATGCTGAAAAGCTCTGTGCCATGTATGATGATATTGTCAAATGTCTTTATGCTTTCAGTGAACCTTTTATTAATCACAAGAGTAAGGTCCCTAACGCACGGCCTGTCTGGAATGAGTTTGTGTCTGAGCAACATGCTGCTGCTAGAGAAGCCTTTAGAGTCTGGTCAGAGGCAGGCAGACCCAGACAGGGAGTGCTGCTTGATAACAAAAACCTCACAAATGCTAGATTTAAATATGCACTCGTTTCATTAAGAGAAATGAAAACACAATGAGAGCAGACTCGCTGGCCAGAAAGATGCAAAATAACAATCTTACTGACTTCTGGAAGGAGGTCAAGATCATAAGTAATAACAGAACTTCCCTCCCTTCTGATATCCAAGGGGTTAGTTGTCCAGAGAAGATTGCTGATCTATGGCATGAGCACTTCAGTCAACTATTTAATTGTGTTAAAAGTAACACAGTGAGAATTGATAATGAATATAAAGGTATCTCTGCAGACTTGATAGTTAGATCAGTAGATATTTATGATGCCATCCACATGCTAGACAACAACAAAGCTTGTGGTATGGATTGCATTTCTGCAGAGCATCTAAAAAATGCCAGTTATAGACTCAGTCCATTTCTAGCCATGTGTCTCACTGGAATTATGGTTCATGGTGTTCTACCGAACTCTATTATGTCAGTACTGTTAGTGCCTGTTGTTAAAGATAAGGCTGGTAAACTGAACAGCATAGACAACTATCGACCCATTGCATTGGCCAGTATCTTGTCTAAAGTGTTTGAGAGAATTATTTGATTGAAATTGGAAATGTATATTCTGACTGCAGAAAATCAGTTTGGTTTTAAAAGAAAACATGGTACTGATCTCTGTATCTATGCTCTGAAGGAGATTGTCTCAGGTACACAAGTCTTAATTTATCTGTATTTTTATGCTTTATTGATGCTTACAAAGCTTTCGATCGAATTTGTCATGAAAAACTGTTTATGAAGCTAATAGCGAGAGGTGTCCCTAAACCTCTTGTGAGGATTTTGGTGTTCTGGTATGCCAATCAAACTTTTCATGTTAAATGGGACAATGTTGTATCAGCTCCTTTCCATGTTGGTAACGGAGTTCGACAAGGAGGAATTTGATTTCCCTTTTTGTTTAATATGGATTTGGACGACTTATCAAGTCAGCTGAATAAGACAAATACAGGCTGTCTTGTTGGTGAATCTATTGTCAATCATCTGATGTACGCAGATTATCTGGTTCCACTCAGCCTGTTGCAACAGATGCTATGGGTGTGCTCTCAGTATGGCTTAGATCATGATATAAAATATAATGCAAAGAAAAGCCACATAATGATAGTCAGAAGTAATCAGGACAGGAAATTAACCTTCCCTACCTTTTATTTATCTGGCAGTCCCCTTGGTGTTTGTGAGGAAATAAAATATCTGGGCCATGTCATTTCTGATGATTGGACAGATGACAACGATATGTATCAACAGCGCTGTCAAATATATTCTCAGGCCAGTATGTTATTAAGGACGTTTTCTATGTGCTCAGATTCAGTTAAATGTTCCCTGTTTAGAACCTACATAACACCATTGTACACTGCTCATTTGTGGTCTATGTACAGGAAAAGGAGTATACAGATACTGAAAGTAGCCTACAATGATGCTTTTAGATTGCTACTTAATGTGCCTAGGTGGCATAGTGCTCGTCAGTTGTTTCTGTCTAAGCACGTACCAACCTGTAAGGCACTCCTGAGACAACTGATGTATGGTTTCATGTGTCGACTGGACAAGTCTGAGAACTGAATAGTAGAGGCTCTGGTCAACCCTCTAAAGAGCTGCTATCGATTACTTGGAACTTAAGACTACATTGGCACAAAAGTCTTCATACTTTTTATGCACTGTATTATCTACGTTTTATGTTTTTGTTTTACTCCCTTTTTCATAGCTCTATGTCTGTTATTTTATGTGGAACTTGGCGTCTGAAATAAAGATTTATATATATATGAATACATATATATATATATATATATATATATATCAATGTTTCAGGATTTGTATAACTTTTTACCATTGCATACAAAATCGGTAATGCAAGGCCTTTGCTAGAGACTAAGGAATGAGTGGGGGCTTGGTCAGCCCACACTCTCCTGAAATGTTGCGTGTGCGTCTTGCCAAGCCCGCGCGTGTGTAAGTTAAGGCTGAGTGTGTGAGGATGTGGAGCACGCGCGGGCAGGAGGAGGAGAGAAATTTGGCTGGAAATTAGCCAAGCAAGCATGTTTCAAATATTCACCAAAAATCGACCTTTGATCTTACGGTCAACTTTTTCACAGATTTGTGTTATAAACATTCTCAGGAGTCTTCATATGAACTTGTGATTGAATCAGAGTATCAGTTTTTGACTGGCTGATGTGTAAAGCATTATTTTAGCGTTAGCGATAAGTTCAATTTGCTTTATATCAATCATTTTTGGAGATATGAAGTTGCCTTTGCACACGGTAACATGTTGTAGTGTCTTCCATCGATATACCAAGTTTCGTGTTGATATCTCAAAGATTTGCTGAGACATGACTTCACATCCTGTTTGGCGGCTTTTCTGATGAATTTGATTGGCTGTACCGGACAAACGGTTGTGAGGATCAAAATTCTTTTCGATAACTTTTGTGATGCTTGGTCTGAAGATCATCTCTGGTAACTTTGAAGAAGATATGACAAAAATTGTAGGAGGAGTAGGCTTTCAAAGGTTTTTGATAAAACCGGAAATAGCGGAAAATCTATATAACCGGAAATTGACGCCATGGGGTGCGTTGAACTCGGCTTGATCCAGGGAATCCAATGGTACCTCATTTTTGAAAATGGGTCATACGGTTCAAAAGTTGCGTGTGTAAACACAAGTCCAACTTTGACCCGTTGGTGGCGCTGGAGTGGTCTAATGGGACACATGAAACTTGGTGTAGGTATAGAATCAACTGTCCTTAATGAGTGTGCCAAATTTCACAAAAAGTTGTCGAAGGGTTCTAGGGGCTGCCATTGACTTCCATGGAACAAGAATAATAATAAATATAACTGCAAGCAGTAATGGCGGATTCCTCCAAACATTGCGAACCATTGAAAAATGTATATTCTTGACAAATTGGAACTGTATAGAAAAATCTATGCTGCAGAATTACCAATGGGATACCAAATCTGAAATATAATACCACCAGGATCCACAAGGGCCTTTATTTCAACTCAAGGAGTGAAGGGAGGGGGCTTGGTTAGCCTATCCATTCCAGAAAGCCTTTGTGCTTTAGGGCGTGGAATGTAGCGCCACATATGGGTAATGGTGGGACAGTTGTGGTTTGGTAATTACCCTTGGTCTATACTTTCAAAAAAGCTCGACCAGAGAATACCCCCCGCTCTCAGGGTACCGAGCTTCAGCTCAGTCATGATGCTGGGATGAATGTAGGCCTATATGTAGAGACCAGGGAGACAGACACACCGGCCAGCTGCCCTGATGGGTCCGTGGTAGATCATTAATGCGGGTTGTATCCTACAACGCTCGTGGCCTCCGAGTAGGACATACTGCTGCTGATAGATCAAGACGTTTGGTGGTGGACACATTGCTGGACGAGAGTGACATTGTCTGCCTTCAAGAAACCTGGATGACCAAGCAAGATCTGGACAAATTGAACTCCCTACACAAGAACTTTCATGGTGCTGGAGAGTCCACTACCGATCTCAGCATGAGAATGGTTTGTGGGAGGATAGCTGGTGGTGTAGCTATACTGTGGAACATAAAATATGACCCAACGGTAAAGGTGGTGTGGCTACACGTTGACTGGGCTATTGGGTTGGAGTTTAATCACAATGAAAATAAATGTACTATTGTAAATGTGTACACACCATATGAATCCTATGACCATGAGGATGAATTTCAGAACAGGTTAGCTTTTATTCAGTCCTTCATAGAGGACAATAGTTCATGTTGTGTCTATGTCATGGGTGATTTTAATGCTGACATGTCAGATAAGCGTTTATTCGCACAACATCTGCAGCAGTTCTGTAATGAAACTACATTAATTATATCAAGCGTTATTGCCTGATACAAGTTTTACCTATATAAGTGAAACGTGGCACACAACTTCCTGGCTAGACCATATTGTAACCACAGCCGATGCTCATGACTCACTGGAAAGTATAGAGATGTGTTATGGGCTGGCCACCACTGATCACGTACCAGTTGCTATGCTGCTAAATGTTGAGAGTGTGCCCTTGTTGCTGGCCCCCCAAGAAAACTGGACTGGTCAAAATTGACCAAAGAGGTTATGCACAGATATTCTCTATTAACTGACAGCTTACATAGTGATGTTGCATTTTCTAGGGATGCCCTAATGTGCACGGATATGAACTGCAAGGATAAACATCATGCTGAAAAGCTCTGTGCCATGTATGATGATATTGTCAAATGTCTTTATGCTTCCAGTGAACCTTTTATTAATCACAAGAGTAAGGTCCCTAACGCACGGCCTGTCTGGAATGAGTTTGTGTCTGAGCAACATGCTGCTGCTAGAGAAGCCTTTAGAGTCTGGTCAGAGGCAGGCAGACCCAGACAGGGAGTGCTGCTTGATAACAAAAACCTCACAAATGCTAGATTTAAATATGCACTCATTTCATTAAGAGAAATGAAAACACAATGAGAGCAGACTCGCTGGCCAGAAGATCATAAATAATAACAGAACTCCCCTCCCTTCTGATATCAAAGGGGTTAGTTGTCCAAAGAAGATTGCTGATCTATGGCATGAGCACTACAGTAAACTATTTAATTGTGTTAAAAGTAACACAGTGAGAATTGATAATGAATATAAAGGTATCTCTGCAGACTTGATAGTTAGATCAGTAGATATTTATGATGCCATCCACATGCTAGACAACAACAAAGCTTGTGGTATGGATTGCATTTCTGCAGAGCATCTAAAAAATGCCAGTTATAGACTCAGTCCATTTCTAGCCATGTGTCTCACTGGAATTATGGTTCATGGTGTTCTACCGAACTCTATTATGTCAGTACTGTTAGTGCCTGTTGTTAAAGATAAGGCTGGTAAACTGAAAAGCATAGACAGCTATCGACCCATTGCATTGGCCAGTATCTTGTCTAAAGTGTTTGAGAGAATTATTTGATTGAAATTGGAAATGTATATTCTGACTGCAGACAATCAGTTTGGTTTTAAAAGAAAACATGGTACTGATCTCTGTATCTATGCTCTGAAGGAGATTGTCTCAGGTACACAAGTCTTAATTCATCTGTATTTTTATGCTTTATTGATGCTTACAAAGCTTTCGATCGAATTTGTCATGAAAAACTGTTTATGAAGCTAATAGCGAGAGGTGTCCCTAAACCTCTTGTGAGGATTTTGGTGTTCTGGTATGCCAATCAAACTTTTCATGTTAAATGGGACAATGTTGTATCAGCTCCTTTCCATGTTGGTAACGGAGTTCGACAAGGAGGAATTGGATTTCCCTTTTTGTTTAATATGGATATGGACGACTTGTCAAGCCAGCTGAATAAGACAAATACAGGCTGTCTTGTTGGTGAATCTATTGTCAATCATCTGATGTACGCAAATGATCTGGTTCCACTCAGCCTGTTGCAACAGATGCTATGGGTGTGCTCTCAGTATGGCTTAGATCATGATATAAAATATAATGCAAAGAAAAGCCACATTATGATAGTCAGAAGTAATCAGGACAGGAAATTAACCTTCCCTACCTTTTATTTATCTGGCAGTCCCCTTGGTGTTTGTGAGGAAATAAAATATCTGGGCCATGTCATTTCTGATGATTGGACAGATGACAACGATATGTATCAACAGCGCTGTCAAATATATTCTCAGGCCAGTATGTTATTAAGGACGTTTTCTATGTGCTCAGATTCAGTTAAATGTTCCCTGTTTAGAACCTACATAACACCATTGTACACTGCTCATTTGTGGTCTATGTACAGGAAAAGGAGTATACAGATACTGAAAGTAGCCTACAATGATGCTTTTAGATTGCTACTTAATGTGCCAAGGTGAAATAGTGCTAGTCAGTTGTTAGTGTCTAAGCACGTACCAACCTGTAAGGCAATCCTGAGACAACTGATGTAGGGTTTCAATGATGCTTTTAGATTGCTACTTAATGTGCCTAGGTGGCATAGTGCTGGTCAGATGTTTCTGTCAAAGCACGTACCAACCTGTAAGGCACTCCTGACAAAACTGATGTACGGTTTCATGTGTCGACTGGACAAGTCTGAGAACTGAATAGTAGAGGCTCCTGTCAACCCTCTAAAGAGCTGCTATCGATTACTTGGAACTTAAGACTACATTGGCACAAAAGTCTTCATACTTTTTATGCACTGTATTATCTATGTTTTATGTTTTTGTTTTACTCTCTTTTTTATAGCTCTATGTCTGTTATTTTATGTGGAACTTGGCGTCTGAAATAAAGATTTATATATATATATATAAATACATATATATATATATCAATGTTTCAGGATTTGTATAACTTTTTACCATTGCATACAAAATCGGAAATGCAATACCAAAAAGATCAGCTTTTGTTAAGAGATCCAAGATTACAAGATCCACAAGGCCTTTGCTAGAGACTAAGGAATGAGTGGGGGCTTGGTCAGCCCACACTCTCCTGAAATGTTGCGTGTGCATCTTGCCAAGCCCGCGCGTGTGTAAGTTAAGGCTGAGTGTGTGAGGATGTGGAGCACGCGCGGGCAGGAGGAGGGGAGACATTCATTGGAAATTTGGCTAGAAATTAGCCAAGCAAGCATGTTTCAAATATTCACCAAAAATCGACCTTTGATCTTACAGTCAACTTTTTCACAGATTTGTGTTATAAACATTCTCAAGAGTCTTCATATGAACTTGTGATTGAATCAGAGTATCAGTTTTTGACTGGCTGATGTGTAAAGCATTATTTTAGCGTTAGCGATAAGTTCAATTTGCTTTATATCAATCATTTTTGGAGATATGAAGTTGCCTTTGCACACGGTAACATGTTGTAGTGTCTTCCATCGATATACCAAGTTTCGTGTTGATATCTCAAAGATTTGCTGAGACATGACTTCACATCCTGTTTGGCGGCTTTTCTGATGAATTTGATTGGCTGTAACGGACAAACGGTTGTGAGGATCAAAATTCTTTTCGATAACTTTTGTGAGGCTTGGTCTGAAGATCATCTCTGGTAACTTTGAAAAAGATATGACAAAAATTGTAGGAGGAGTAGGCTTTCAAAGGTTTTTGATAAAACCGGAAATAGCGGAAAATCTACATAACCGGAAATTGACGCCATGGTGTGCATTGAACTCGGCTTGATCCAGGGAATCCAAAGGTACCTCATTTTTGAAAATCGGTCATACGGTTCAAAAGTTGCGTGTGTAAACACAAGTCCAACTTTGACCCGTTGGTGGCGCTGGAGTGGTCTAATGGGAGACATGAAACTTGGTGTAGGTATAGAATCAACTGTCCTTAATGAGTGTGCCAAATTTCACAAAAAGTTGTCGAAGGGTTCTAGGGGCTGCCATTGACTTCCATGGAACAAGAATAATAATAAAACTAACAATAACAATAGGTTTCCTCCTGACGGAGGAATCCTAAATATAACTGCAAGCAGTAATGGCGGATTCCTCCAAACATTGCGAACCATTGAAAAATGTATATTCTTGACAAATTGGAACTGTATAGAAAAATCTATGCTGCAGAATTACCAATGGGATACCAAATCTGAAATATAATACCATCAAGATCCACAAGGGCCTTTATTTCAACCCAAGGAGTGAAGGGAGGGGGCTTGGTTAGCCTATCCATTCCAGAAAGCCTTTGTGCTTTAGGGCGTGGAATGTAGCGCCACCTATGGGTAATGGTGGGACAGTTGTGGTGTGGTAATTACCCTTGGTCTATACTTTCAAAAAAGCTCGACCAGAGCATACCCCCCACTCTCAGGGTACCGAGCTTCAGCTCAGTCATGATGCTGGGATGAATGTAGGCCTATATGTAGAGACCAGGGAGACAGACACACCGGCCAGCTGCCCTGATGGGTCCGTGGTAGATCATTAATGCGGGTTGTATCCTACAACGCTCGTGGCCTCCGAGTAGGACATACTGCTGCTGATAGATCAAGACGTTTGGTGGTGGACACATTGCTGGACGAGAGTGACATTGTCTGCCTTCAAGAAACCTGGATGGCCAAGCAAGATCTGGACAAATTGAACTCCCTACACAAGATGTTTCATAGTGCTGGAGAGTCCACTACCAATCTCAGCATGAGAATGGTTTGTGGGAGGATAGCTGGTGGTGTAGCTATACTGTGGAACATAAAATATGACCCAACGGTAAAGGTGGTGTGGCTTAACGTTGACTGGGCTATTGGGTTGGAGTTTAATCACAATGAAAATAAATTTACTATTGTAAATGTGTACACACCATATGAATCCTATGACCATGAGGATGAATTTCAGAACAGGTTAGCTTTTATTCAGTCCTTCATAGAGGACAATAGTTCATGTTGTGTCTATGTCATGGGTGATTTTAATGCTGAAATGTCAGATAAGCGTTTATTCGCACAACATCTGCAGCAGTTCTGTAATGAAACTAAATTAATTATATCAAGCGTTATTGCCTGATACAAGTTTTACCTATATAAGTGAAACGTGGCACACAACTTCCTGGCTAGACCATATTGTAACCACAGCCGATGCTCATGACTCACTGGAAAGTATAGAGATGTGTTATGGGCTGGCCACCACTGATCACATACCAGTTGCTATGCTGCTAAATGTTGAGATTGTACCCTTGTTGCTGGCCCCCCAAGAAAACTGGACTGGTCAAAATTGACCAAAGAGGTTCGGCACAGATATTCTCTATTAACTGACAGCTTACATAGTGATGTTGCATTTTCTAGGGATGCCCTAATGTGCACGGATATGAACTGCAAGGATAAACATCATGCTGAAAAGCTCTGTGCCATGTATGATGATATTGTCAAATGTCTTTATGCTTCCAGTGAACCTTTTATTAATCACAAGAGTAAGGTCCCTAACGCACGGCCTGTCTGGAATGAGTTTGTGTCTGAGCAACATGCTGCTGCTAGAGAAGCCTTTAGAGTCTGGTCAGAGGCAGGCAGACCCAGACAGGGAGTGCTGCTTGATAACAAAAACCTCACAAATGCTAGATTTAAATATGCACTCGTTTCATTAAGAGAAATGAAAACACAATGAGAGTAGACTCGCTGGCCAGAAAGATGCAGAATAACAATCTTACTGACTTCTGGAAGGAGGTCAAGATCATAAATAATAACAGAACTCCCCTCCCTTCTGATATCAAAGGGGTTAGTTGTCCAGAGAAGATTGCTGATCTATGGCATGAGCACTACAGTAAACTATTTAATTGTGTTCAAAGTAACACAGTGAGAATTGATAATCAATATAAAGGTATCTCTGCAGACTTGATAGTTAGATCAGTAGATATTTATGATGCCATCCACATGCTAGACAACAACAAAGCTTGTGGTATGGATTCCATTTCTGCAGAGCATCTAAAAAATGCCAGTTATAGACTCAGTCCATTTCTAGCCATGTGTCTCACTGGAATTATGGTTCATGGTGTTCTACCGAACTCTATTATGTCAGTACTGTTAGTGCCTGTTGTTAAAGATAAGGCTGGTAAACTGAACAGCATAGACAACTGTAGCGCCTCTCTAGTTTGGTGGATTTGTAATGAGAGGTGGCTAACCTGAGTTCGTTAGTAATTGTTACTAACTTAAACCAATTTAACATATGAAAAAAACAATACAACCAACTGTTAAACAAAAACAGGAAAGATTTACTTCAGACAAAAAATCAGTTCTTCAGTTATTGGTTCAACATTTACATGACATCGTAATGCACATGGACACACAATACAAACTAGCCGGCAATGCTAACTACACGAATACCTTAATTCAGTACAGTTCTACGGTGCAGGCCTGAGTGTAGCTCGTGTGCGTTGTAGCCGTAAACAAAATGGCTGTTTCGCCAGGATGGCACAAAATAACAAGGAGCTGGTACCTCGGATCAGCAGTGCGGTAGCACACGCACTGCGGCAGAAGGGCGGCAGCAGGTGAAGGAGAGACCGACCAAATACTCTCGTGGATTTACGAGACGAACCAACTCAGGAAGAAGACTGAGGACGACGACAATCCCGACCTCCACCGGCTCCAACCTGGCACTCGCTGTCGCTAGTCTGGCGGCAAAGCCCGTGCTTAATCCAAAACCGCCAACAGCCAAACTCCTCTTTCTGGGTTATTGTTGTTGGTTGAGATATTCACCCAACAATATAAACATAACACCACTAATGATAATATAAAATCTTCACTCTTGGTATTTTACCGTACGCTACAATTTTCTTCTCCCTCCAACTCCTCCGCTCGCTCTGTCTTTTTCTACTCCAACCTCATCTACCCCAACTTCCCGTGTTACCCTGCCCTTTGACCTCAAACCGGATTGGCTTAACATCATAATCAAAATTAAAGCAACAACATAGATTCACAAAACATTCATCTTACTCTCTTCATATTTGTAACCGGTACATTTTAACATGCGTTTTTTAAACAACAGATATACATTTCCAAATGCTGTATTCAGTAAAACATGAACAATATGCATTTCTCATCAAATCAAAATCATACTCTCAAACCTTAAAGTCTATTTATTAAACTATGAACTTAAGTATTATGTATTCAAACTTTTATATTTATGTAATAGGATTGTTTCAACAGAAATGTTTACCACCCGGGCTACACAACTATCGACCCATTGCATTGGCCAGTATCTTGTCTAAAGTGTTTGAGAGAATTATTTGATTGAAATTGGAAATGTATATTCTGACTGCAGAAAATCAGTTTGGTTTTAAAAGAAAACATGGTACTGATCTCTGTATCTATGCTCTGAAGGAGATTGTCAGATTGTCTCAGGTACACAAGTCTTAATTCATCTGTATTTTTATGCTTTATTGATGCTTACAAAGCTTTCGATCGAATTTGTCATGAAAAACTGTTTATGAAGCTAATAGCGAGAGGTTTCCCTAAACCTCTTGTGAGGATTTTGGTGTTCTGGTATGCAAATCAAACTTTTCATGTTAAATGGGACAATGTTGTATCAGCTGCTTTCCATGTTGGTAACGGAGTTCGACAAGGAGGAATTTGATTTCCCTTTTTGTTTAATATGGATATGGACGACTTATCAAGCCAGCTGAATAAGACAAATACAGGCTGTCTTGTTGGTGAATCTATTGTCAATCATCTGATGTACGCAGATTATCTGGTTCCACTCAGCCTGTTGCAACAGATGCTATGGGTGTGCTCTCAGTATGGCTTAGATCATGATATAAAATATAATGCAAAGAAAAGCCACATAATGATAGTCAGAAGTAATCAGGACAGGAAATTAACCTTCCCTACCTTTTATTTATCTGGCAGTCCCCTTGGTGTTTGTGAGGAAATAAAATATCTGCCATGTCATTTCTGATGATTGGACAGATGACAACGATATGTATCAACAGCGCTGTCAAATATATTCTCAGGCCAGTATGTTATTAAGGACGTTTTCTATGTGCTCAGATTCAGTTAAATGTTCCCTGTTTAGAACCTACATAACACCATTGTACACTGCTCATTTGTGGTCTATGTACAGGTAAAGGAGTATACAGATACTGAAAGTAGCCTACAATGATGCTTTTAGATTGCTACTTAATGTGCCAAGGTGGCATAGTGCTAGTCAGTTGTTTGTGTCTAAGCACGTACCAACCTGTAAGGCAATCCTGAGACAACTGATGTATGGTTTCAATGATGCTTTTAGATTGCTACTTAATGTGCCTAGGTGGCATAGTGCTGGTCAGTTGTTTCTGTCTAAGCACGTACCAACCTGTAAGGCACTCCTGAGACAACTGATGTATGGTTTCATGTGTCGACTGGACAAGTCTGAGAACTGAATAGTAGAGGCCCTGGTCAACCCTCTAAAGAGCTGCTATCGATTACTTGGAACTTAAGACTACATTGGCACAAAAGTCTTCATACTTTTTATGCACTGTATTATCTATGTTTTATGTTTTCGTTTTACTCTCTTTTTTATAGCTCTATGTCTGTTATTTTATGTGGAACTTGGCGTCTGAAATAAAGATTTATATATATATAAATACATATATATATATCAATGTTTCAGGATTTGTATAACTTTTTACCATTGCATACAAAATCGGAAATGCAATACTAAAAAGATCAGCTTTTGTTAAGAGATCCAAGATTACAAGATCCACAAGGCCTTGGCTAGAAACCAAGGAATGAGTGGGGGCTTGGTCAGCCCACACTCTCCTGAAATGTTGCGTGTGCGTCTTGCCAAGCCCGCGCGTGTGTAAGTTAAGGCTGAGTGTGTGAGGATGTGGAGCACGCGCGGGCAGGAGGAGGGGAGACATTCATTGGAAATTTGGCTAGAAATTAGCCAAGCAAGCATGTTTCAAATATTCACCAAAAATCGACCTTTGATCTTACAGTCAACTTTTTCACAGATTTGTGTTATAAACATTCTCAAGAGTCTTCATATGAACTTGTGATTGAATCAGAGTATCAGTTTTTGACTGGCTGATGTGTAAAGCATTATTTTAGCGTTAGCGATAAGTTCAATTTGCTTTATATCAATCATTTTTGGAGATATGAAGTTGCCTTTGCACACGGTAACATGTTGTAGTGTCTTCCATCGATATACCAAGTTTCGTGTTGATATCTCAAAGATTTGCTGAGACAGGACTTCACATCCTGTTTGGCGGCTTTTCTGATGAATTTGATTGGCTGTACCGGACAAACGGTTGTGAGGATCAAAATTCTTTTCGATAACTTTTGTGACGCTTGGTCTGAAGATCATCTCTGGTAACTTTGAAGAAGATATGACAAAAATTGTAGGAGGAGTAGGCTTTCAAAGGTTTTTGATAAAACCGGAAGTAGCGGAAAATCTATATAACCGGAAATTGACGCCATGGGGTGCGTTGAACTCGGCTTGAACCAGGGAATCCAATGGTACCTCATTTTTGAAAATGGGTCATACGGTTCAAAAGTTGCGTGTGTAAACACAAGTCCAACTTTGACCCATTGGTGGCGCTGGAGTGGTCTAATGGGAGACATGAAACTTGGTGTAGGTATAGAATCAACTGTCCTTAATGAGTGTGCCAAATTTCACAAAAAGTTGTCGAAGTGTTCTAGGGGCTGCCATTGACTTCCATGGAACAAGAATAATAATAATAATAAAACTAACAATAACAATAGGTTTCCTCCTGACGGAGGAATCCTAATAATAAATATAACTGCAAGCAGTAATGGCGGATTCCTCCAAACATTGCGAACCATTGAAAAATGTATATTCTTTTCAAATTGGAACTGTATAGAAAAATCTATGCTGCAGAATTACCAATGGGATACCAAATCTGAAATATAATACCATCAAGATCCACAAGGGCCTTTATTTCAACCCAAGGAGTGAAGGGAGGGGGTTTGGTTAGCCTATCCATTCCAGAAAGCCTTTGTGCTTTAGGGCGTGGAATGTAGCGCCACATATGGGTAATGGTGGGACAGTTGTGGTGTGGTAATTACCCTTGGTCTATACTTTCAAAAAAGCTCGACCAGAGCATACCCCCCGCTCTCAGGGTACCGAGCTTCAGCTCAGTCATGATGCTGGGATGAATGTAGGCCTATATGTAGAGACCAGGGAGACAGACACACTGGCCAGCTGCCCTGATGGGTCCGTGGTAGATCATCAATGCGGGTTGTATCCTACAACGCTCGTGGCCTCCGAGTAGGACATACTGCTGCTGATAGATCAAGACGTTTGGTGGTGGACACATTGCTGGACGAGAGTGACATTGTCTGCCTTCAAGAAACCTGGATGGCCAAGCAAGATCTGGACAAATTGAACTCCCTACACAAGATGTTTCATGGTGCTGGAGAGTCCACTACCGATCTCAGCATGAGAATGGTTTGTGGGAGGATAGCTGGTGGTGTAGCTATACTGTGGAACATAAAATATGACCCAACGGTAAAGGTGGTGTGGCTTAACGTTGACTGGGCTATTGGGTTGGAGTTTAATCACAATGAAAATAAATTTACTATTGTAAATGTGTACACACCATATGAATCCTCTGACCATGAGGATGAATTTCAGAACAGGTTAGCTTTTATTCAGTCCTTCATAGAGGACAATAGTTCATGTTGTGTCTATGTCATGGGTGATTTTAATGCTGACATGTCAGATAAGCGTTTATTCTTACAACATCTGCAGCAGTTCTGTAATGAAACTAAATTAATTATATCAAGCGCTATTGCCTGATACAAGTTTTACCTATATAAGTGAAACGTGGCACACAACTTCCTGGATAGACCATATTGTAACCACAGCCGATGCTCATGACCCACTGGAAAGTATAGAGATGTGTTATGGGCTGGCCACCACTGATCACATACCAGTTGCTATGCTGCTAAATGTTGAGAGTGTACCCTTGTTGCTGGCCCCCCAAGAAAACTGGACTGGTCAAAATTGACCAAAGAGGTTATGCACAGATACTCTCTATTAACTGACAGCTTACATAGTGATGTTGCATTTTCTAGGGATGCCCTAATGTGCACGGATATGAACTGCAAGGATAAACATCATGCTGAAAAGCTCTGTGCCATGTATGATGATATTGTCAAATGTCTTTATGCTTCCAGTGAACCTTTTATTAATCACAAGAGTAAGGTCCCTAACGCACGGCCTGTCTGGAATGAGTTTGTGTCTGAGCAACATGCTGCTGCTAGAGAAGCCTTTAGAGTCTGGTCAGAGGCAGGCAGACCCAGACAGGGATTGCTGCTTGATAACAAAAACCTCACAAATGCTAGATTTAAATATGCACTCGTTTCATTAAGAGAAATGAAAACACAATGAGAGCAGACTCGCTGGCCAGAAAGATGCAGAATAACAATCTCACTGACTTCTGGAAGGAGGTCAAGATCATAAGTAATAACAGAACTTCCCTCCCTTCTGATATCCAAAGGGTTAGTTGTCCAGAGAAGATTGCTGATCTATGGCATGAGCACTACAGTAAACTATTTAATTGTGTTAAAAGTAACACAGTGAGAATTGATAATGAATATAAAGGTATCTCTGCAGACTTGATAGTTAGATCAGTAGATATTTATGATGCCATCCACATGCTAGACAACAACAAAGCTTGTGGTATGGATTGCATTTCTGCAGAGCATCTAAAAAATGCCAGTTATAGACTCAGTCCATTTCTAGCCATGTGTCTCACTGGAATTATGGTTCATGGTGTTCTACCGAACTCTATTATGTCAGTACTGTTAGTGCCTGTTGTTAAAGATAAGGCTGGTAAACTGAACAGCATAGACAACTATCGACCCATTGCATTGGCCAGTATCTTGTCTAAAGTGTTTGAGAGAATTATTTGATTGAAATTGGAAATGTATATTCTGACTGCAGAAAATCAGTTTGGTTTTAAAAGAAAACATGGTACTGATCTCTGTATCTATGCTCTGAAGGAGATTGTCTCAGGTACACAAGTCTTAATTCATCTGTATTTTTATGCTTTATTGATGCTTACAAAGCTTTCGATCGAATTTGTCATGAAAAACAGTTTATGAAGCTAATAGCGAGAGGTGTCCCTAAACCTCTTGTGAGGATTTTGGTGTTCTGGTATGCCAATCAAACTTTTCATGTTAAATGGGACAATGTTGTATCAGCTCCTTTCCATGTTGGTAACGGAGTTCGACAAGGAGGAATTTGATTTCCCTTTTTGTTTAATATGGATTTGGACGACTTATCAAGCCAGCTGATTAAGACAAATACAGGCTGTCTTGTTGGTGAATCTATTGTCAATCATCTGATGTACGCAAATGATCTGGTTCCACTCAGCCTGTTGCAACAGATGCTATGGGTGTGCTCTCAGTATGGCTTAGATCATGATATAAAATATAATGCAAAGAAAAGCCACATAATGATAGTCAGAAGTAATCAGGACAGGAAATTAACCTTCCCTACCTTTTATTTATCTGGCAGTCCCCTTGGTGTTTGTGAGGAAATAAAATATCTGGGCCATGTCATTTCTGATGATTTGACAGATGACAACGATATGTATCAACAGCGCTGTCAAATATATTCTCAGGCCAGTATGTTATTAAGGACGTTTTCTATGTGCTCAGATTCAGTTAAATGTTCCCTGTTTAGAACCTACATAACACCATTGTACACTGCTCATTTGTGGTCTATGTACAGGTAAAGGAGTATACAGATACTGAAAGTAGCCTACAATGATGCTTTTAGATTGCTACTTAATGTGCCAAGGTGGCATAGTGCTAGTCAGTTGTTTGTGTCTAAGCACGTACCAACCTGTAAGGCAATCCTGAGACAACTGATGTATGGTTTCAATGATGCTTTTAGATTGCTACTTAATGTGCCTAGGTGGCATAGTGCTGGTCAGTTGTTTCTGTCTAAGCACGTACCAACCTGTAAGGCACTCCTGAGACAACTGATGTATGGTTTCATGTGTCGACTGGACAAGTCTGAGAACTGAATAGTAGAGGCCCTGGTCAACCCTCTAAAGAGCTGCTATCGATTACTTGGAACTTAAGACTACATTGGCACAAAAGTCTTCATACTTTTTATGCACTGTATTATCTATGTTTTATGTTTTCGTTTTACTCTCTTTTTTATAGCTCTATGTCTGTTATTTTATGTGGAACTTGGCGTCTGAAATAAAGATTTATATATATATAAATACATATATATATATCAATGTTTCAGGATTTGTATAACTTTTTACCATTGCATACAAAATCGGAAATGCAATACCAAAAAGATCAGCTTTTGTTAAGAGATCCAAGATTACAAGATCCACAAGGCCTTTGCTAGAGACTAAGGAATGAGTGGGGGCTTGGTCAGCCCACACTCTCCTGAAATGTTGCGTGTGCGTCTTGCCAAGCCCGCGCGTGTGTAAGTTAAGGCTGAGTGTGTGAGGATGTGGAGCACGCGCGGGCAGGAGGAGGGGAGACATTCATTGGAAATTTGGCTAGAAATTAGCCAAGCAAGCATGTTTCAAATATTCACCAAAAATCGACCTTTGATCTTACAGTCAACTTTTTCACAGATTTGTGTTATAAACATTCTCAAGAGTCTTCATATGAACTTGTGATTGAATCAGAGTATCAGTTTTTGACTGGCTGATGTGTAAAGCATTATTTTAGCGTTAGCGATAAGTTCAATTTGCTTTATATCAATCATTTTTGGAGATATGAAGTTGCCTTTGCACACGGTAACATGTTGTAGTGTCTTCCATCGATATACCAAGTTTCGTGTTGATATCTCAAAGATTTGCTGAGACATGACTTCACATCCTGTTTGGCGGCTTTTCTGATGAATTTGATTGGCTGTACCGGACAAACGGTTGTGAGGATCAAAATTCTTTTCGATAACTTTTGTGAGGCTTGGTCTGAAGATCATCTCTGGTAACTTTGAAGAAGATATGACAAAAATTGTAGGAGGAGTAGGCTTTCAAAGGTTTTTGATAAAACCGGAAGTAGCGGAAAATCTATATAACCGGAAATTGACGCCATGGGGTGCGTTGAACTCGGCTTGAACCAGGGAATCCAATGGTACCTCATTTTTGAAAATGGGTCATACGGTTCAAAAGTTGCGTGTGTAAACACAAGTCCAACTTTGACCCGTTGGTGGCGCTGGAGTGGTCTAATGGGAGACATGAAACTTGGTGTAGGTATAGAATCAACTGTCCTTAATGAGTGTGCCAAATTTCACAAAAAGTTGTCGAAGTGTTCTAGGGGCTGCCATTGACTTCCATGGAACAAGAATAATAATAAATATAACTGCAAGCAGTAATGGCGGATTCCTCCAAACATTGCGAACCATTGAAAAATGTATATTCTTGACAAATTGGAACTGTATAGAAAAATCTATGCTGCAGAATTACCAATGGGATACCAAATCTGAAATATAATACCACAAAGATCCACAAGGGCCTATATTTTAACCCAAGGAGTGAAGGGAGGGGGCTTGGTTAGCCTATCCATTCCAGAAAGCCTTTGTGCTTTAGGGCGTGGAATGTAGCGCCACCTATGGGTAATGGTGGGACAGTTGTGGTGTGGCAATTACCCTTGGTCTATACTTTCAAAAAAGCTCGACCAGAGCATACCCCCCGTTCTCAGGGTACCGAGCTTCAGCTCAGTCATGATGCTGGGATGAATGTAGGCCTATATGTAGAGACCGGGGAGACAGACACACCGGCCAGCTGCCCTGATGGGTCCGTGGTAGATCATTAATGCGGGTTGTATCCTACAACGCTCGTGGCCTCCGAGTAGGACATACTGCTGCTGATAGATCAAGACGTTTGGTGGTGGACACATTATTGGACGAGAGTGACATTGTCTGCCTTCAAGAAACCTGGATGGCCAAGCAAGATCTGGACAAATTGAACTCCCTACACAAGAACTTTCATGGTGCTGGAGAGTCCACTACCGATCTCAGCATGAGAATGGTTTGTGGGAGGATAGCTGGTGGTGTAGCTATACTGTGGAACATAAAATATGACCCAACGGTAAAGGTGGTGTGGCTTAACGTTGACTGGGCTATTGGGTTGGAGTTTAATCACAATGAAAATAAATGTACTATTGTAAATGTGTACACATCATATGAATCCTATGACCATGAGGATGAATTTCAGAACAGGTTAGCTTTTATTCAGTCCTTCATAGAGGACAATAGTTCATGTTGTGTCTATGTCATGGGTGATTTTAATGCTGACATGTCAGATAAGCGTTTTTTTTCGCACAACATCTGCAGCAGTTCTGTAATGAAACTAAATTAATGATATCAAGCGTTATTGCCTGATACAAGTTTTACCTATATAAGTGAAACGTGGCACACAACTTCCTGGCTAGACCATATTGTAACCACAGCCGATGCTCATGACTCACTGGAAAGTATAGAGATGTGTTATGGGCTGGCCACCACTGATCACGTACCAGTTGCTATGCTGCTAAATGTTGAGAGTGTACCCTTGTTGCTGGCCCCCCAAGAAAACTGGACTGGTCAAAATTGACCAAAGAGGTTATGCACAGATATTCTCTATTAACTGACAGCTTACATAGTGATGTTGCATTTTCTAGGGATGCCCTAATGTGCACGGATATGAACTGCAAGGATAAACATCATGCTGAAAAGCTCTGTGCCATGTATGATGATATTGTCAAATGTCTTTATGCTTCCAGTGAACCTTTTATTAATCACAAGAGTAAGGTCCCTAACGCACGGCCTGTCTGGAATGAGTTTGTGTCTGAGCAACATGCTGCTGCTAGAGAAGCCTTTAGAGTCTGGTCAGAGGCAGGCAGACCCAGACAGGGAGTGCTGCTTGATAACAAAAACCTCACAAATGCTAGATTTAAATATGCACTCATTTCATTAAGAGAAATGAAAACACAATGAGAGCAGACTCGCTGGCCAGAAAGATGCAGAATAACAATCTTACTGACTTCTGGAAGGAGGTCAAGATCATAAATAATAATAGAACTCCCCTCCCTTCTGATATCAAAGGGGTTAGTTGTCCAGAGAAGATTGCTGATCTATGGCATGAGCACTACAGTAAACTATTTAATTGTGTTCAAAGTAACACAGTGAGAATTGATAATGAATATAAAGGTATCTCTGCAGACTTGATAGTTAGATCAGTAGATATTTATGATGCCATCCACATGCTAGACAACAACAAAGCTTGTGGTATGGATTGCATTTCTGCAGAGCATCTAAAAAATGCCAGTTATAGACTCAGTCCATTTCTAGCCATGTGTCTCACTGGAATTATGGTTCATGGTGTTCTACCGAACTCTATTATGTCAGTACTGTTAGTGCCTGTTGTTAAAGATAAGGCTGGTAAACTGAACAGCATAGACAACTATCGACCCATTGCATTGGCCAGTATCTTGTCTAAAGTGTTTGAGAGAATTATTTGATTGAAATTGGAAATGTATATTCTGACGGCAGAAAATCAGTTTGGTTTTTAAAGAAAACATGGTACTGATCTCTGTATCTATGCTCTGAAGGAGATTGTCTCAGGTACACAAGTCTTAATTTATCTGTATTTTTATGCTTTATTGATGCTTACAAAGCTTTCGATCGAATTTGTCATGAAAAACTGTTTATGAAGCTAATAGCGAGAGGTGTCCCTAAACCTCTTGTGAGGATTTTGGTGTTCTGGTATGCCAATCAAACTTTTCATGTTAAATGGGACAATGTTGTATCAGCTCCTTTCCATGTTGGTAACGGAATTCGACAAGGAGGAATTTGATTTCCCTTTTTGTTTAATATGGATATGGACGACTTATCAAGCCAGCTGAATAAGACAAATACAGGCTGTCTTGTTGGTGAATCTATTTTCAATCATCTGATGTACGCAGATGATCTGGTTCCACTCAGCCTGTTGCAACAGATGCTATGGGTGTGCTCTCAGTATGGCTTAGATCATGATATAAAATATAATGCAAAGAAAAGCCACATAATGATAGTCAGAAGTAATCAGGACAGGAAATTAACCTTCCCTACCTTTTATTTATCTGGCAGTCCCCTTGGTGTTTGTGAGGAAATAAAATATCTGCCATGTCATTTCTGATGATTGGACAGATGACAACGATATGTATCAACAGCGCTGTAAAATATATTCTCAGGCCAGTATGTTATTAAGGACGTTTTCTATGTGCTCAGATTCAGTTTAATGTTCCCTGTTTAGAACCTACATAACACCATTGTACACTGCTCATTTGTGGTCTATGTACAGGTAAAGGAGTATACAGATACTGAAAGTAGCCTACAATGGTGCTTTTAGATTGCTACTTAATGTG
This sequence comes from Hypomesus transpacificus, assembly GCF_021917145.1. Taxonomy (NCBI): domain Eukaryota; kingdom Metazoa; phylum Chordata; class Actinopteri; order Osmeriformes; family Osmeridae; genus Hypomesus; species Hypomesus transpacificus. Next base: position 63,895 of record NW_025813850.1, read on the forward strand.
CCAAGGTGGCATAGTGCTAGTCAGTTGTTTGTGTCTAAGCACGTACCAACCTGTAAGGCAATCCTGAGACAACTGATGTATGGTTTCAATGATGCTTTTAGATTGCTACTTAATGTGCCTAGGTGGCATAGTGCTGGTCAGTTGTTTCTGTCTAAGCACGTACCAACCTGTAAGGCACTCCTGAGACAACTGATGTATGGTTTCATGTGTCGACTGGACAAGTCTGAGAACTGAATAGTAGAGGCTCTGGTCAACCCTCTAAAGAGCTGCTATCGATTACTTGGAACTTAAGACTACATTGGCACAAAAGTCCTAATACTTTTTATGCACTGTATTATCTATGTTTTATGTTTTCGTTTTACTCTCTTTTTTATAGCTCTATGTCTGTTATTTTATGTGGAACTTGGCGTCTGAAATAAAGATTTATATATATATAAATACATATATATATATATCAATGTTTCAGGATTTGTATAACTTTTTACCATTGCATACAAAATCGGAAATGCAATACTAAAAAGATCAGCTTTTGTTAAGAGATCCAAGATTACAAGATCCACAAGGCCTTTGCTAGAAACCAAGGAATGAGTGGGGGCTTGGTCAGCCCACACTCTCCTGAAATGTTGCGTGTGCGTCTTGCCAAGCCCGCGCGTGTGTAAGTTAAGGCTGAGTGTGTGAGGATGTGGAGCACGCGCGGGCAGGAGGAGGGGAGACATTCATTGGAAATTTGGCTAGAAATTAGCCAAGCAAGCATGTTTCAAATATTCACCAAAAATCGACCTTTGATCTTACAGTCAACTTTTTCACAGATTTGTGTTATAAACATTCTCAAGAGTCTTCATATGAACTTGTGATTGAATCAGAGTATCAGTTTTTGACTGGCTGATGTGTAAAGCATTATTTTAGCGTTAGCGATAAGTTCAATTTGCTTTATATCAATCATTTTTGGAGATATGAAGTTGCCTTTGCACACGGTAACATGTTGTACTGTCTTCCATCGATATACCAAGTTTCGTGTTGATATCTCAAAGATTTGCTGAGACATGACTTCACATCCTGTTTGGCGGCTTTTCTGATGAATTTGATTGGCTGTACCGGACAAACGGTTGCGAGGATCAAAATTATTTTCGATAACTTTTGTGAGGCTTGGTCTGAAGATCATCTCTGGTAACTTTGAAGAAGATATGACAAAAATTGTAGGAGGAGTAGGCTTTCAAAGGTTTTTGATAAAACCGGAAATAGCGGAAAATCTACATAACCGGAAATTGACGCCATGGGGTGCGTTGAACTCGGCTTGATCCAGGGAATCCAATGGTACCTCATTTTCGAAAATGGGTCATACGGTTCAAAAGTTGCGTGTGTAAACACAAGTCCAACTTTGACCCGTTGGTGGCGCTGGAGTGGTCTAATGGGAGACATGAAACTTGGTGTAGGTATAGAATCAACTGTCCTTAATGAGTGTGCCAAATTTCACAAAAAGTTGTCGAAGGGTTCTAGGGGCTGCCATTGACTTCCATGGAACAAGAATAATAATAATAATAATAATAAAACTAACAATAACAATAGGTTTCCTCCTGACGGAGGAATCCTAATAATAAAACTAACAATAACAATAGGTTTCCTCCTGACGGAGGAATCCTAAATATAACTGCAAGCAGTAATGGCGGATTCCTCCAAACATTGCGAACCATTGAAAAATGTATATTCTTGACAAATTGGAACTGTATAGAAAAATCTATGCTGCAGAATTACCAATGGGATACCAAATCTGAAATATAATACCACCAGGATCCACAAGGGCCTTTATTTCAACTCAAGGAGTGAAGGGAGGGGGCTTGGTTAGCCTATCCATTCCAGAAAGCCTTTGTGCTTTAGGGCGTGGAATGTAGCGCCACCTATGGGTAATGGTGGGACAGTTGTGGTTTGGTAATTACCCTTGGTCTATACTTTCAAAAAAGCTCGACCAGAGAATACCCCCCGCTCTCAGGGTACCGAGCTTCAGCTCAGTCATGATGCTGGGATGAATGTAGGCCTATATGTAGAGACCAGGGAGACAGACACACCGGCCAGCTGCCCTGATGGGTCCGTGGTAGATCATTAATGCGGGTTGTATCCTACAACGCTCGTGGCCTCCGAGTAGGACATACTGCTGCTGATAGATCAAGACGTTTGGTGGTGGACACATTGCTGGACGAGAGTGACATTGTCTGCCTTCAAGAAACCTGGATGACCAAGCAAGATCTGGACAAATTGAACTCCCTACACAAGAACTTTCATGGTGCTGGAGAGTCCACTACCGATCTCAGCATGAGAATGGTTTGTGGGAGGATAGCTGGTGGTGTAGCTATACTGTGGAACATAAAATATGACCCAACGGTAAAGGTGGTGTGGCTTAACGTTGACTGGGCTATTGGGTTGGAGTTTAATCACAATGAAAATAAATTTACTATTGTAAATGTGTACACACCATATGAATCCTATGACCATGAGGATGAATTTCAGAACAGGTTAGCTTTTATTCAGTCCTTCATAGAGGACAATAGTTCATGTTGTGTCTATGTCATGGGTGATTTTAATGCTGACATGTCAGATAAGTGTTTATTCGCACAACATCTGCAGCAGTTCTGTAATGAAACTAAATTAATTATATAAAGCGTTATTGCCTGATACAAGTTTTACCTATATAAGTGAAACGTGGCACACAACTTCCTGGCTAGACCATATTGTAACCACAGCCGATGCTCATGACTCACTGGAAAGTATAGAGATGTGTTATGGGCTGGCCACCACTGATCACATACCAGTTGCTATGCTGCTAAATGTTGAGAGTGTACCCTTGTTGCTGGCCCCCCAAAAAAACTGGACTGGTCAAAATTGACCAAAGAGGTTCGGCACAGATATTCTCTATTAACTAATTCTCGGATATGAACTGCAAGGATAAACATAATGCTGAAAAGCTCTGTGCCATGTATGATGATATTGTCAAATGTCTTTATGCTTCCAGTGAACCTTTTATTAATCACAAGAGTAAGGTCCCTAACGCACGGCCTGTCTGGAATGAGTTTGTGTCTGAGCAACATGCTGCTGCTAGAGAAGCCTTTAGAGTCTGGTCAGAGGCAGGCAGACCCAGACAGAGAGTGCTGCTTGATAACAAAAACCTCACAAATGCTAGATTTAAATATGCACTCGTTTCATTAAGAGAAATGAAAACACAATGAGAGCAGACTCGCTGGCCAGAAAGATGCAGAATAACAATCTTACTGACTTCTGGAAGGAGGTCAAGATCATAAATAATAACAGAACTCCCCTCCCTTCTGATATCAAAGGGGTTAGTTGTCCAGAGAAGATTGCTGATCTATGGCATGAGCACTACAGTAAACTATTTAATTGTGTTCAAAGTAACACAGTGAGAATTGATAATCAATATAAAGGTATCTCTGCAGACTTGATAGTTAGATCAGTAGATATTTATGATGCCATCCACATGCTAGACAACAACAAAGCTTGTGGTATGGATTCCATTTCTGCAGAGCATCTAAAAAATGCCAGTTATAGACTCAGTCCATTTCTAGCCATGTGTCTCACTGGAATTATGGTTCATGGTGTTCTACCGAACTCTATTATGTCAGTACTGTTAGTGCCTGTTGTTAAAGATAAGGCTGGTAAACTGAACAGCATAGACAACTGTAGCGCCTCTCTAGTTTGGTGGATTTGTAATGAGAGGTGGCTAACCTGAGTTCGTTAGTAATTGTTACTAACTTAAACCAATTTAACATATGAAAAAAACAATACAACCAACTGTTAAACAAAAACAGGAAAGATTTACTTCAGACAAAAAATCAGTTCTTCAGTTATTGGTTCAACATTTACATGACATCGTAATGCACATGGACACACAATACAAACTAGCCGGCAATGCTAACTACACGAATACCTTAATTCAGTACAGTTCTACGGTGCAGGCCTGAGTGTAGCTCGTGTGCGTTGTAGCCGTAAACAAAATGGCTGTTTCGCCAGGATGGCACAAAATAACAAGGAGCTGGTACCTCGGATCAGCAGTGCGGTAGCACACGCACTGCGGCAGAAGGGCGGCAGCAGGTGAAGGAGAGACCGACCAAATACTCTCGTGGATTTACGAGACGAACCAACTCAGGAAGAAGACTGAGGACGACGACAATCCCGACCTCCACCGGCTCCAACCTGGCACTCGCTGTCGCTAGTCTGGCGGCAAAGCCCGTGCTTAATCCAAAACCGCCAACAGCCAAACTCCTCTTTCTGGGTTATTGTTGTTGGTTGAGATATTCACCCAACAATATAAACATAACACCACTAATGATAATATAAAATCTTCACTCTTGGTATTTTACCGTACGCTACAATTTTCTTCTCCCTCCAACTCCTCCGCTCGCTCTGTCTTTTTCTACTCCAACCTCATCTACCCCAACTTCCCGTGTTACCCTGCCCTTTGACCTCAAACCGGATTGGCTTAACATCATAATCAAAATTAAAGCAACAACATAGATTCACAAAACATTCATCTTACTCTCTTCATATTTGTAACCGGTACATTTTAACATGCGTTTTTTAAACAACAGATATACATTTCCAAATGCTGTATTCAGTAAAACATGAACAATATGCAGTTCTCATCAAATTGTTTCAACAGAAATGTTTACCACCCGGGCTACACAACTATCGACCCATTGCATTGGCCAGTATCTTGTCTAAAGTGTTTGAGAGAATTATTTGATTGAAATTGGAAATGTATATTCTGACTGCAGAAAATCAGTTTGGTTTTAAAAGAAAACATGGTACTGATCTCTGTATCTATGCTCTGAAGGAGATTGTCTCAGGTACACAAGTCTTAATTCATCTGTATTTTTATGCTTTATTGATGCTTACAAAGCTTTCGATCGAATTTGTCATGAAAAACTGTTTATGAAGCTAATAGCGAGAGGTGTCCCTAAACCTCTTGTGAGGATTTTGGTGTTCTGGTATGCCAATCAAACTTTTCATGTTAAATGGGACAATGTTGTATCAGCTGCTTTCCATGTTGGTAACGGAGTTCGACAAGGAGGAATTTGATTTCCCTTTTTGTTTAATATGGATATGGACGACTTATCAAGCCAGCTGAATAAGACAAATACAGGCTGTCTTGTTGGTGAATCTATTGTCAATCATCTGATGTACGCAGATTATCTGGTTCCACTCAGCCTGTTGCAACAGATGCTATGGGTGTGCTCTCAGTATGGCTTAGATCATGATATAAAATATAATGCAAAGAAAAGCCACATAATGATAGTCAGAAGTGAGCAGGACAGGAAATTAACCTTCCCTACCTTTTATTTATCTGGCAGTCCCCTTGGTGTTTGTGAGGAAATAAAATATCTGCCATGTCATTTCTGATGATTGGACAGATGACAACGATATGTATCAACAGCGCTGTCAAATATATTCTCAGGCCAGTATGTTATTAAGGACGTTTTCTATGTGCTCAGATTCAGTTAAATGTTCCCTGTTTAGAACCTACATAACACCATTGTACACTGCTCATTTGTGGTCTATGTACAGGTAAAGGAGTATACAGATACTGAAAGTAGCCTACAATGATGCTTTTAGATTGCTACTTAATGTGCCAAGGTGGCATAGTGCTAGTCAGTTGTTTGTGTCTAAGCACGTACCAACCTGTAAGGCAATCCTGAGACAACTGATGTATGGTTTCAATGATGCTTTTAGATTGCTACTTAATGTGCCTAGGTGGCATAGTGCTGGTCAGTTGTTTCTGTCTAAGCACGTACCAACCTGTAAGGCACTCCTGAGACAACTGATGTATGGTTTCATGTGTCGACTGGACAAGTCTGAGAACTGAATAGTAGAGGCCCTGGTCAACCCTCTAAAGAGCTGCTATCGATTACTTGGAACTTAAGACTACATTGGCACAAAAGTCTTCATACTTTTTATGCACTGTATTATCTATGTTTTATGTTTTCGTTTTACTCTCTTTTTTATAGCTCTATGTCTGTTATTTTATGTGGAACTTGGCGTCTGAAATAAAGATTTATATATATATAAATACATATTATATATCAATGTTTCAGGATTTGTATAACTTTTTACCATTGCATACAAAATCGGAAATGCAATACTAAAAAGATCAGCTTTTGTTAAGAGATCCAAGATTACAAGATCCACAAGGCCTTGGCTAGAAACCAAGGAATGAGTGGGGGCTTGGTCAGCCCACACTCTCCTGAAATGTTGCGTGTGCGTCTTGCCAAGCCCGCGCGTGTGTAAGTTAAGGCTGAGTGTGTGAGGATGTGGAGCACGCGCGGGCAGGAGGAGGGGAGACATTCATTGGAAATTTGGCTAGAAATTAGCCAAGCAAGCATGTTTCAAATATTCACCAAAAATCGACCTTTGATCTTACAGTCAACTTTTTCACAGATTTGTGTTATAAACATTCTCAAGAGTCTTCATATGAACTTGTGATTGAATCAGAGTATCAGTTTTTGACTGGCTGATGTGTAAAGCATTATTTTAGCGTTAGCGATAAGTTCAATTTGCTTTATATCAATCATTTTTGGAGATATGAAGTTGCCTTTGCACACGGTAACATGTTGTAGTGTCTTCCATCGATATACCAAGTTTCGTGTTGATATCTCAAAGATTTGCTGAGACATGACTTCACATCCTGTTTGGCGGCTTTTCTGATGAATTTGATTGGCTGTACCGGACAAACGGTTGTGAGGATCAAAATTCTTTTCGATAACTTTTGTGACGCTTGGTCTGAAGATCATCTCTGGTAACTTTGAAGAAGATATGACAAAAATTGTAGGAGGAGTAGGCTTTCAAAGGTTTTTGATAAAACCGGAAGTAGCGGAAAATCTATATAACCGGAAATTGACGCCATGGGGTGCGTTGAACTCGGCTTGAACCAGGGAATCCAATGGTACCTCATTTTTGAAAATGGGTCATACGGTTCAAAAGTTGCGTGTGTAAACACAAGTCCAACTTTGACCCGTTGGTGGCGCTGGAGTGGTCTAATGGGAGACATGAAACTTGGTGTAGGTATAGAATCAACTGTCCTTAATGAGTGTGCCAAATTTCACAAAAAGTTGTCGAAGTGTTCTAGGGGCTGCCATTGACTTCCATGGAACAAGAATAATAATAATAATAAAACTAACAATAACAATAGGTTTCCTCCTGACGGAGGAATCCTAAATATAACTGCAAGCAGTAATGGCGGATTCCTCCAAACATTGCGAACCATTGAAAAATGTATATTCTTGACAAATTGGAACTGTATAGAAAAATCTATGCTGCAGAATTACCAATGGGATACCAAATCTGAAATATAATACCATCAAGATCCACAAGGGCCTTTATTTCAACCCAAGGAGTGAAGGGAGGGGGCTTGGTTAGCCTATCCATTCCAGAAAGCCTTTGTGCTTTAGGGCGTGGAATGTAGCGCCACCTATGGGTAATGGTGGGACAGTTGTGGTTTGGTAATTACCCTTGGTCTATACTTTCAAAAAAGCTCGACCAGAGCATACCCCCCGCTCTCAGGGTACCGAGCTTCAGCTCAGTCATGATGCTGGGATGAATGTAGGCCTATATGTAGAGACCAGGGAGACAGACACACCGGCCAGCTGCCCTGATGGGTCCGTGGTAGATCATTAATGCGGGTTGTATCCTACAACGCTCGTGGCCTCCGAGTAGGACATACTGCTGCTGATAGATCAAGACGTTTGGTGGTGGACACATTGCTGGGCGAGAGTGACATTGTCTCTCTTCAAGAAACCTGGATGGCCAAGCAAGATCTGGACAAATTGAACTCCCTACACAAGAACTTTCATGGTGCTGGAGAGTCCACTACCGATCTCAGCATGAGAATGGTTTGTGGGAGGATAGCTGGTGGTGTAGCTATACTGTGGAACATAAAATATGACCCAACGGTAAAGGTGGTGTGGCTTAACGTTGACTGGGCTATTGGGTTGGAGTTTAATCACAATGAAAATAAATTTACTATTGTAAATGTGTACACACCATATGAATCCTATGACCATGAGGATGAATTTCAGAACAGGTTAGCTTTTATTCAGTCCTTCATAGAGGACAATAGTTCATGTTGTGTCTATGTCATGGGTGATTTTAATGCTGACATGTCAGATAAGTGTTTATTCGCACAACATCTGCAGCAGTTCTGTAATGAAACTAAATTAATTATATCAAGCGTTATTGCCTGATACAAGTTTTACCTATATAAGTGAAACGTGGCACACAACTTCCTGGCTAAACCATATTGTAACCACAGCCGATGCTCATGACTCACTGGAAAGTATAGAGATGTGTTATGGGCTGGCCACCACTGATCACATACCAGTTGCTATGCTGCTAAATGTTGAGAGTGTACCCTTGTTGCTGGCCCCCCAAGAAAACTGGACTGGTCAAAATTGACCAAAGAGGTTATGCACAGATATTCTCTATTAACTGACAGCTTACATAGTGATGTTGCATTTTCTAGGGATGCTCTAATGTGCACGGATATGAACTGCAAGGATAATCATCATGCTGAAAAGCTCTGTGCCATGTATGATGATATTGTCAAATGTCTTTATGCTTTCAGTGAACCTTTTATTAATCACAAGAGTAAGGTCCCTAACGCACGGCCTGTCTGGAATGAGTTTGTGTCTGAGCAACATGCTGCTGCTAGAGAAGCCTTTAGAGTCTGGTCAGAGGCAGGCAGACCCAGACAGGGAGTGCTGCTTGATAACAAAAACCTCACAAATGCTAGATTTAAATATGCACTCGTTTCATTAAGAGAAATGAAAACACAATGAGAGCAGACTCGCTGGCCAGAAAGATGCAAAATAACAATCTTACTGACTTCTGGAAGGAGGTCAAGATCATAAGTAATAACAGAACTTCCCTCCCTTCTGATATCCAAGGGGTTAGTTGTCCAGAGAAGATTGCTGATCTATGGCATGAGCACTTCAGTCAACTATTTAATTGTGTTAAAAGTAACACAGTGAGAATTGATAATGAATATAAAGGTATCTCTGCAGACTTGATAGTTAGATCAGTAGATATTTATGATGCCATCCACATGCTAGACAACAACAAAGCTTGTGGTATGGATTGCATTTCTGCAGAGCATCTAAAAAATGCCAGTTATAGACTCAGTCCATTTCTAGCCATGTGTCTCACTGGAATTATGGTTCATGGTGTTCTACCGAACTCTATTATGTCAGTACTGTTAGTGCCTGTTGTTAAAGATAAGGCTGGTAAACTGAACAGCATAGACAACTATCGACCCATTGCATTGGCCAGTATCTTGTCTAAAGTGTTTGAGAGAATTATTTGATTGAAATTGGAAATGTATATTCTGACTGCAGAAAATCAGTTTGGTTTTAAAAGAAAACATGGTACTGATCTCTGTATCTATGCTCTGAAGGAGATTGTCTCAGGTACACAAGTCTTAATTTATCTGTATTTTTATGCTTTATTGATGCTTACAAAGCTTTCGATCGAATTTGTCATGAAAAACTGTTTATGAAGCTAATAGCGAGAGGTGTCCCTAAACCTCTTGTGAGGATTTTGGTGTTCTGGTATGCCAATCAAACTTTTCATGTTAAATGGGACAATGTTGTATCAGCTCCTTTCCATGTTGGTAACGGAGTTCGACAAGGAGGAATTTGATTTCCCTTTTTGTTTAATATGGATTTGGACGACTTATCAAGTCAGCTGAATAAAACAAATACAGGCTGTCTTGTTGGTGAATCTATTGTCAATCATCTGATGTACGCAGATTATCTGGTTCCACTCAGCCTGTTGCAACAGATGCTATGGGTGTGCTCTCAGTATGGCTTAGATCATGATATAAAATATAATGCAAAGAAAAGCCACATAATGATAGTCAGAAGTAATCAGGACAGGAAATTAACCTTCCCTACCTTTTATTTATCTGGCAGTCCCCTTGGTGTTTGTGAGGAAATAAAATATCTGGGCCATGTCATTTCTGATGATTGGACAGATGACAACGATATGTATCAACAGCGCTGTCAAATATATTCTCAGGCCAGTATGTTATTAAGGACGTTTTCTATGTGCTCAGATTCAGTTAAATGTTCCCTGTTTAGAACCTACATAACACCATTGTACACTGCTCATTTGTGGTCTATGTACAGGAAAAGGAGTATACAGATACTGAAAGTAGCCTACAATGATGCTTTTAGATTGCTACTTAATGTGCCTAGGTGGCATAGTGCTCGTCAGTTGTTTCTGTCTAAGCACGTACCAACCTGTAAGGCACTCCTGAGACAACTGATGTATGGTTTCATGTGTCGACTGGACAAGTCTGAGAACTGAATAGTAGAGGCTCTGGTCAACCCTCTAAAGAGCTGCTATCGATTACTTGGAACTTAAGACTACATTGGCACAAAAGTCTTCATACTTTTTATGCACTGTATTATCTACGTTTTATGTTTTTGTTTTACTCCCTTTTTCATAGCTCTATGTCTGTTATTTTATGTGGAACTTGGCGTCTGAAATAAAGATTTATATATATATGAATACATATATATATATATATATATATCAATGTTTCAGGATTTGTATAACTTTTTACCATTGCATACAAAATCGGTAATCCAAGGCCTTTGCTAGAGACTAAGGAATGAGTGGGGGCTTGGTCAGCCCACACTCTCCTGAAATGTTGCGTGTGCGTCTTGCCAAGCCCGCGCGTGTGTAAGTTAAGGCTGAGTGTGTGAGGATGTGGAGCACGCGCGGGCAGGAGGAGGAGAGAAATTTGGCTGGAAATTAGCCAAGCAAGCATGTTTCAAATATTCACCAAAAATCGACCTTTGATCTTACGGTCAACTTTTTCACAGATTTGTGTTATAAACATTCTCAGGAGTCTTCATATGAACTTGTGATTGAATCAGAGTATCAGTTTTTGACTGGCTGATGTGTAAAGCATTATTTTAGCGTTAGCGATAAGTTCAATTTGCTTTATATCAATCATTTTTGGAGATATGAAGTTGCCTTTGCACACGGTAACATGTTGTAGTGTCTTCCATCGATATACCAAGTTTCGTGTTGATATCTCAAAGATTTGCTGAGACATGACTTCACATCCTGTTTGGCGGCTTTTCTGATGAATTTGATTGGCTGTACCGGACAAACGGTTGTGAGGATCAAAATTCTTTTCGATAACTTTTGTGATGCTTGGTCTGAAGATCATCTCTGGTAACTTTGAAGAAGATATGACAAAAATTGTAGGAGGAGTAGGCTTTCAAAGGTTTTTGATAAAACCGGAAATAGCGGAAAATCTATATAACCGGAAATTGACGCCATGGGGTGCGTTGAACTCGGCTTGATCCAGGGAATCCAATGGTACCTCATTTTTGAAAATGGGTCATACGGTTCAAAAGTTGCGTGTGTAAACACAAGTCCAACTTTGACCCGTTGGTGGCGCTGGAGTGGTCTAATGGGACACATGAAACTTGGTGTAGGTATAGAATCAACTGTCCTTAATGAGTGTGCCAAATTTCACAAAAAGTTGTCGAAGGGTTCTAGGGGCTGCCATTGACTTCCATGGAACAAGAATAATAATAATAAATATAACTGCAAGCAGTAATGGCGGATTCCTCCAAACATTGCGAACCATTGAAAAATGTATATTCTTGACAAATTGGAACTGTATAGAAAAATCTATGCTGCAGAATTACCAATGGGATACCAAATCTGAAATATAATACCATCAAGATCCACAAGGGCCTTTATTTCAACCCAAGGAGTGAAGGGAGGGGGCTTGGTTAGCCTATCCATTCCAGAAAGCCTTTGTGCTTTAGGGCGTGGAATGTAGCGCCACCTATGGGTAATGGTGGGACAGTTGTGGTGTGGTAATTACCCTTGGTCTATACTTTCAAAAAAGCTCGACCAGAGCATACCCCCCGCTCTCAGGGTACCGAGCTTCAGCTCAGTCATGATGCTGGGATGAATGTAGGCCTATATGTAGAGACCAGGGAGACAGACACACCGGCCAGCTGCCCTGATGGGTCCGTGGTAGATCATTAATGCGGGTTGTATCCTACAACGCTCGTGGCCTCCGAGTAGGACATACTGCTGCTGATAGATCAAGACGTTTGGTGGTGGACACATTGCTGGACGAGAGTGACATTGTCTGCCTTCAAGAAACCTGGATGGCCAAGCAAGATCTGGACAAATTGAACTCCCTACACAAGAACTTTCATGGTGCTGGAGAGTCCACTACCGATCTCAGCATGAGAATGGTTTGTGGGAGGATAGCTGGTGGTGTAGCTATACTGTGGAACATAAAATATGACCCAACGGTAAAGGTGGTGTGGCTTAACGTTGACTGGGCTATTGGGTTGGAGTTTAATCACAATGAAAATAAATTTACTATTGTAAATGTGTACACACCATATGAATCCTATGACCATGAGGATGAATTTCAGAACAGGTTAGCTTTTATTCAGTCCTTCATAGAGGACAATAGTTCATGTTGTGTCTATGTCATGGGTGATTTTAATGCTGACATGTCAGATAAGTGTTTATTCGCACAACATCTGCAGCAGTTCTGTAATGAAACTAAATTAATGATATCAAGCGTTATTGCCTGATACAAGTTTTACCTATATAAGTGAAACGTGGCACACAACTTCCTGGCTAGACCATATTGTAACCACAGCCGATGCTCATGACTCACTGGAAAGTATAGAGATGTGTTATGGGCTGGCCACCACTGATCACATACCAGTTGCTATGCTGCTAAATGTTGAGAGTGTACCCTTGTTGCTGGCCCCCCAAGAAAACTGGACTGGTCAAAATTGACCAAAGAGGTTATGCACAGATATTCTCTATTAACTGACAGCTTACATAGTGATGTTGCATTTTCTAGGGATGCCCTAATGTGCACGGATATGAACTGCAAGGATAAACATCATGCTGAAAAGCTCTGTGCCATGTATGATGATATTGTCAAATGTCTTTATGCTTCCAGTGAACCTTTTATTAATCACAAGAGTAAGGTCCCTAACGCACGGCCTGTCTGGAATGAGTTTGTGTCTGAGCAACATGCTGCTGCTAGAGAAGCCTTTAGAGTCTGGTCAGAGGCAGGCAGACCCAGACAGGGAGTGCTGCTTGATAACAAAAACCTCACAAATGCTAGATTTAAATATGCACTCGTTTCATTAAGAGAAATGAAAACACAATGAGAGCAGACTCGCTGGCCAGAAAGATGCAGAATAACAATCTTACTGACTTCTGGAAGGAGGTCAAGATCATAAATAATAACAGAACTCCCCTCCCTTCTGATATCAAAGGGGTTAGTTGTCCAGAGAAGATTGCTGATCTATGGAATGAGCACTACAGTAAACTATTTAATTGTGTTAAAAGTAACACAGTGAGAATTGATAATGAATATAAAGGTATCTCTGCAGACTTGATAGTTAGATCAGTAGATATTTATGATGCCATCCACATGCTAGACAACAACAAAGCTTGTGGTATGGATTGCATTTCTGCAGAGCATCTAAAAAATGCCAGTTATAGACTCAGTCCATTTCTAGCCATGTGTCTCACTGGAATTATGGTTCATGGTGTTCTACCGAACTCTATTATGTCAGTACTGTTAGTGCCTGTTGTTAAAGATAAGGCTGGTAAACTGAACAGCATAGACAACTATCGACCCATTGCATTGGCCAGTATCTTGTCTAAAGTGTTTGAGAGAATTATTTGATTGAAATTGGAAATGTATATTCTGACTGCAGAAAATCAGTTTGGTTTTAAAAGAAAACATGGTACTGATCTCTGTATCTATGCTCTGAAGGAGATTGTCTCAGGTACACAAGTCTTAATTTATCTGTATTTTTATGCTTTATTGATGCTTACAAAGCTTTCGATCGAATTTGTCATGAAAAACTGTTTATGAAGCTAATAGCGAGAGGTGTCCCTAAACCTCTTGTGAGGATTTTGGTGTTCTGGTATGCCAATCAAACTTTTCATGTTAAATGGGACAATGTTGTATCAGCTCCTTTCCATGTTGGTAACGGAGTTCGACAAGGAGGAATTTGATTTCCCTTTTTGTTTAATATGGATATGGACGACTTATCAAGCCAGCTGAATAAGACAAATACAGGCTGTCTTGTTGGTGAATCTATTGTCAATCATCTGATGTACGCAGATGATCTGGTTCCACTCAGCCTGTTGCAACAGATGCTATGGGTGTGCTCTCAGTATGGCTTAGATCATGATATAAAATATAATGCAAAGAAAAGCCACATAATGATAGTCAGAAGTAATCAGGACAGGAAATTAACCTTCCCTACCTTTTATTTATCTGGCAGTCCCCTTGGTGTTTGTGAGGAAATAAAATATCTGCCATGTCATTTCTGATGATTGGACAGATGACAACGATATGTATCAACAGCGCTGTAAAATATATTCTCAGGCCAGTATGTTATTAAGGACGTTTTCTATGTGCTCAGATTCAGTTAAATGTTCCCTGTTTAGAACCTACATAACACCATTGTACACTGCTCATTTGTGGTCTATGTACAGGTAAAGGAGTATACAGATACTGAAAGTAGCCTACAATGATGCTTTTAGATTGCTACTTAATGTGCCAAGGTGGCATAGTGCTAGTCAGTTGTTTGTTTCTAAGCACGTACCAACCTGTAAGGCAATCCTGAGACAACTGATGTATGGTTTCAATGATGCTTTTAGATTGCTACTTAATGTGCCTAGGTGGCATAGTGCTGGTCAGTTGTTTCTGTCTAAGCACGTACCAACCTGTAAGGCACTCCTGAGACAACTGATGTATGGTTTCATGTGTCGACTGGACAAGTCTGAGAACTGAATAGTAGAGGCTCTGGTCAACCCTCTAAAGAGCTGCTATCGATTACTTGGAACTTAAGACTACATTGGCACAAAAGTCTTCATACTTTTTATGCACTGTATTATCTATGTTTTATGTTTTCGTTTTACTCTCTTTTTTATAGCTCTATGTCTGTTATTTTATGTGGAACTTGGCGTCTGAAATAAAGATTTATATATATATAAATACATATATATATATATCAATGTTTCAGGATTTGTATAACTTTTTACCATTGGATACAAAATCGGAAATGCAATACTAAAAAGATCAGCTTTTGTTAAGAGATCCAAGATTACAAGATCCACAAGGCCTTTGCTAGAAACCAAGGAATGAGTGGGGGCTTGGTCAGCCCACACTCTCCTGAAATGTTGCGTGTGCGTCTTGCCAAGCCCGCGCGTGTGTAAGTTAAGGCTGAGTGTGTGAGGATGTGGAGCACGCGCGGGCAGGAGGAGGGGAGACATTCATTGGAAATTTGGCTAGAAATTAGCCAAGCAAGCATGTTTCAAATATTCACCAAAAATCGACCTTTGATCTTACAGTCAACTTTTTCACAGATTTGTGTTATAAACATTCTCAAGAGTCTTCATATGAACTTGTGATTGAATCAGAGTATCAGTTTTTGACTGGCTGATGTGTAAAGCATTATTTTAGCGTTAGCGATAAGTTCAATTTGCTTTATATCAATCATTTTTGGAGATATGAAGTTGCCTTTGCACACGGTAACATGTTGTAGTGTCTTCCATCGATATACCAAGTTTCGTGTTGATATCTCAAAGATTTGCTGAGACATGACTTCACATCCTGTTTGGCGGCTTTTCTGATGAATTTGATTGGCTGTACCGGACAAACGGTTGTGAGGATCAAAATTCTTTTCGATAACTTTTGTGAGGCTTGGTCTGAAGATCATCTCTGGTAACTTTGAAGAAGATATGACAAAAATTGTAGGAGGAGTAGGCTTTCAAAGGTTTTTGATAAAACCGGAAATAGCGGAAAATCTATATAACCGGAAATTGACGCCATGGGGTGCGTTGAACTCGGCTTGATCCAGGGAATCCAATGGTACCTCATTTTTGAAAATGGGTCATACGGTTCAAAAGTTGCGTGTGTAAACACAAGTCCAACTTTGACCCGTTGGTGGCGCTGGAGTGGTCTAATGGGAGACATGAAACTTGGTGTAGGTATAGAATCAACTGTCCTTAATGAGTGTGCCAAATTTCACAAAAAGTTGTCGAAGGGTTCTAGGGGCTGCCATTGACTTCCATGGAACAAGAATAATAATAATAAAATATAACTGCAAGCAGTAATGGCGGATTCCTCCAAACATTGCGAACCATTGAAAAATGTATATTCTTGACAAATTGGAACTGTATAGAAAAATCTATGCTGCAGAATTACCAATGGGATACCAAATCTGAAATATAATACCATCAAGATCCACAAGGGCCTTTATTTCAACCCAAGGAGTGAAGGGAGGGGGCTTGGTTAGCCTATCCATTCCAGAAAGCCTTTGTGCTTTAGGGCGTGGAATGTAGCGCCACCTATGGGTAATGGTGGGACAGTTGTGGTGTGGTAATTACCCTTGGTCTATACTTTCAAAAAAGCTCGACCAGAGCATACCCCCCACTCTCAGGGTACCGAGCTTCAGCTCAGTCATGATGCTGGGATGAATGTAGGCCTATATGTAGAGACCAGGGAGACAGACACACCGGCCAGCTGCCCTGATGGGTCCGTGGTAGATCATTAATGCGGGTTGTATCCTACAACGCTCGTGGCCTCCGAGTAGGACATACTGCTGCTGATAGATCAAGACGTTTGGTGGTGGACACATTGCTGGACGAGAGTGACATTGTCTGCCTTCAAGAAACCTGGATGGCCAAGCAAGATCTGGACAAATTGAACTCCCTACACAAGATGTTTCATAGTGCTGGAGAGTCCACTACCAATCTCAGCATGAGAATGGTTTGTGGGAGGATAGCTGGTGGTGTAGCTATACTGTGGAACATAAAATATGACCCAACGGTAAAGGTGGTGTGGCTTAACGTTGACTGGGCTATTGGGTTGGAGTTTAATCACAATGAAAATAAATGTACTATTGTAAATGTGTACACACCATATGAATCCTATGACCATGAGGATGAATTTCAGAACAGGTTAGCTTTTATTCAGTCCTTCATAGAGGACAATAGTTCATGTTGTGTCTATGTCATGGGTGATTTTAATGCTGAAATGTCAGATAAGCGTTTATTCGCACAACATCTGCAGCAGTTCTGTAATGAAACTAAATTAATTATATCAAGCGTTATTGCCTGATACAAGTTTTACCTATATAAGTGAAACGTGGCACACAACTTCCTGGCTAGACCATATTGTAACCACAGCCGATGCTCATGACTCACTGGAAAGTATAGAGATGTGTTATGGGCTGGCCACCACTGATCACATACCAGTTGCTATGCTGCTAAATGTTGAGATTGTACCCTTGTTGCTGGCCCCCCAAGAAAACTGGACTGGTCAAAATTGACCAAAGAGGTTCGGCACAGATATTCTCTATTAACTGACAGCTTACATAGTGATGTTGCATTTTCTAGGGATGCCCTAATGTGCACGGATATGAACTGCAAGGATAAACATCATGCTGAAAAGCTCTGTGCCATGTATGATGATATTGTCAAATGTCTTTATGCTTCCAGTGAACCTTTTATTAATCACAAGAGTAAGGTCCCTAACGCACGGCCTGTCTGGAATGAGTTTGTGTCTGAGCAACATGCTGCTGCTAGAGAAGCCTTTAGAGTCTGGTCAGAGGCAGGCAGACCCAGACAGGGAGTGCTGCTTGATAACAAAAACCTCACAAATGCTAGATTTAAATATGCACTCGTTTCATTAAGAGAAATGAAAACACAATGAGAGTAGACTCGCTGGCCAGAAAGATGCAGAATAACAATCTTACTGACTTCTGGAAGGAGGTCAAGATCATAAATAATAACAGAACTCCCCTCCCTTCTGATATCAAAGGGGTTAGTTGTCCAGAGAAGATTGCTGATCTATGGCATGAGCACTACAGTAAACTATTTAATTGTGTTCAAAGTAACACAGTGAGAATTGATAATCAATATAAAGGTATCTCTGCAGACTTGATAGTTAGATCAGTAGATATTTATGATGCCATCCACATGCTAGACAACAACAAAGCTTGTGGTATGGATTCCATTTCTGCAGAGCATCTAAAAAATGCCAGTTATAGACTCAGTCCATTTCTAGCCATGTGTCTCACTGGAATTATGGTTCATGGTGTTCTACCGAACTCTATTATGTCAGTACTGTTAGTGCCTGTTGTTAAAGATAAGGCTGGTAAACTGAACAGCATAGACAACTGTAGCGCCTCTCTAGTTTGGTGGATTTGTAATGAGAGGTGGCTAACCTGAGTTCGTTAGTAATTGTTACTAACTTAAACCAATTTAACATATGAAAAAAACAATACAACCAACTGTTAAACAAAAACAGGAAAGATTTACTTCAGACAAAAAATCAGTTCTTCAGTTATTGGTTCAACATTTACATGACATCGTAATGCACATGGACACACAATACAAACTAGCCGGCAATGCTAACTACACGAATACCTTAATTCAGTACAGTTCTACGGTGCAGGCCTGAGTGTAGCTCGTGTGCGTTGTAGCCGTAAACAAAATGGCTGTTTCGCCAGGATGGCACAAAATAACAAGGAGCTGGTACCTCGGATCAGCAGTGCGGTAGCACACGCACTGCGGCAGAAGGGCGGCAGCAGGTGAAGGAGAGACCGACCAAATACTCTCGTGGATTTACGAGACGAACCAACTCAGGAAGAAGACTGAGGACGACGACAATCCCGACCTCCACCGGCTCCAACCTGGCACTCGCTGTCGCTAGTCTGGCGGCAAAGCCCGTGCTTAATCCAAAACCGCCAACAGCCAAACTCCTCTTTCTGGGTTATTGTTGTTGGTTGAGATATTCACCCAACAATATAAACATAACACCACTAATGATAATATAAAATCTTCACTCTTGGTATTTTACCGTACGCTACAATTTTCTTCTCCCTCCAACTCCTCCGCTCGCTCTGTCTTTTTCTACTCCAACCTCATCTACCCCAACTTCCCGTGTTACCCTGCCCTTTGACCTCAAACCGGATTGGCTTAACATCATAATCAAAATTAAAGCAACAACATAGATTCACAAAACATTCATCTTACTCTCTTCATATTTGTAACCGGTACATTTTAACATGCGTTTTTTAAACAACAGATATACATTTCCAAATGCTGTATTCAGTAAAACATGAACAATATGCATTTCTCATCAAATCAAAATCATACTCTCAAACCTTAAAGTCTATTTATTAAACTATGAACTTAAGTATTATGTATTCAAACTTTTATATTTATGTAATAGGATTGTTTCAACAGAAATGTTTACCACCCGGGCTACACAACTATCGACCCATTGCATTGGCCAGTATCTTGTCTAAAGTGTTTGAGAGAATTATTTGATTGAAATTGGAAATGTATATTCTGACTGCAGAAAATCAGTTTGGTTTTAAAAGAAAACATGGTACTGATCTCTGTATCTATGCTCTGAAGGAGATTGTCTCAGGTACACAAGTCTTAATTCATCTGTATTTTTATGCTTTATTGATGCTTACAAAGCTTTCGATCGAATTTGTCATGAAAAACTGTTTATGAAGCTAATAGCGAGAGGTTTCCCTAAACCTCTTGTGAGGATTTTGGTGTTCTGGTATGCAAATCAAACTTTTCATGTTAAATGGGACAATGTTGTATCAGCTGCTTTCCATGTTGGTAACGGAGTTCGACAAGGAGGAATTTGATTTCCCTTTTTGTTTAATATGGATATGGACGACTTATCAAGCCAGCTGAATAAGACAAATACAGGCTGTCTTGTTGGTGAATCTATTGTCAATCATCTGATGTACGCAGATTATCTGGTTCCACTCAGCCTGTTGCAACAGATGCTATGGGTGTGCTCTCAGTATGGCTTAGATCATGATATAAAATATAATGCAAAGAAAAGCCACATAATGATAGTCAGAAGTAATCAGGACAGGAAATTAACCTTCCCTACCTTTTATTTATCTGGCAGTCCCCTTGGTGTTTGTGAGGAAATAAAATATCTGCCATGTCATTTCTGATGATTGGACAGATGACAACGATATGTATCAACAGCGCTGTCAAATATATTCTCAGGCCAGTATGTTATTAAGGACGTTTTCTATGTGCTCAGATTCAGTTAAATGTTCCCTGTTTAGAACCTACATAACACCATTGTACACTGCTCATTTGTGGTCTATGTACAGGTAAAGGAGTATACAGATACTGAAAGTAGCCTACAATGATGCTTTTAGATTGCTACTTAATGTGCCAAGGTGGCATAGTGCTAGTCAGTTGTTTGTGTCTAAGCACGTACCAACCTGTAAGGCAATCCTGAGACAACTGATGTATGGTTTCAATGATGCTTTTAGATTGCTACTTAATGTGCCTAGGTGGCATAGTGCTGGTCAGTTGTTTCTGTCTAAGCACGTACCAACCTGTAAGGCACTCCTGAGACAACTGATGTATGGTTTCATGTGTCGACTGGACAAGTCTGAGAACTGAATAGTAGAGGCCCTGGTCAACCCTCTAAAGAGCTGCTATCGATTACTTGGAACTTAAGACTACATTGGCACAAAAGTCTTCATACTTTTTATGCACTGTATTATCTATGTTTTATGTTTTCGTTTTACTCTCTTTTTTATAGCTCTATGTCTGTTATTTTATGTGGAACTTGGCGTCTGAAATAAAGATTTATATATATATAAATACATATATATATATCAATGTTTCAGGATTTGTATAACTTTTTACCATTGCATACAAAATCGGAAATGCAATACTAAAAAGATCAGCTTTTGTTAAGAGATCCAAGATTACAAGATCCACAAGGCCTTGGCTAGAAACCAAGGAATGAGTGGGGGCTTGGTCAGCCCACACTCTCCTGAAATGTTGCGTGTGCGTCTTGCCAAGCCCGCGCGTGTGTAAGTTAAGGCTGAGTGTGTGAGGATGTGGAGCACGCGCGGGCAGGAGGAGGGGAGACATTCATTGGAAATTTGGCTAGAAATTAGCCAAGCAAGCATGTTTCAAATATTCACCAAAAATCGACCTTTGATCTTACAGTCAACTTTTTCACAGATTTGTGTTATAAACATTCTCAAGAGTCTTCATATGAACTTGTGATTGAATCAGAGTATCAGTTTTTGACTGGCTGATGTGTAAAGCATTATTTTAGCGTTAGCGATAAGTTCAATTTGCTTTATATCAATCATTTTTGGAGATATGAAGTTGCCTTTGCACACGGTAACATGTTGTAGTGTCTTCCATCGATATACCAAGTTTCGTGTTGATATCTCAAAGATTTGCTGAGACAGGACTTCACATCCTGTTTGGCGGCTTTTCTGATGAATTTGATTGGCTGTACCGGACAAACGGTTGTGAGGATCAAAATTCTTTTCGATAACTTTTGTGACGCTTGGTCTGAAGATCATCTCTGGTAACTTTGAAGAAGATATGACAAAAATTGTAGGAGGAGTAGGCTTTCAAAGGTTTTTGATAAAACCGGAAGTAGCGGAAAATCTATATAACCGGAAATTGACGCCATGGGGTGCGTTGAACTCGGCTTGAACCAGGGAATCCAATGGTACCTCATTTTTGAAAATGGGTCATACGGTTCAAAAGTTGCGTGTGTAAACACAAGTCCAACTTTGACCCATTGGTGGCGCTGGAGTGGTCTAATGGGAGACATGAAACTTGGTGTAGGTATAGAATCAACTGTCCTTAATGAGTGTGCCAAATTTCACAAAAAGTTGTCGAAGTGTTCTAGGGGCTGCCATTGACTTCCATGGAACAAGAATAATAATAATAATAAAACTAACAATAACAATAGGTTTCCTCCTGACGGAGGAATCCTAAATATAACTGCAAGCAGTAATGGCGGATTCCTCCAAACATTGCGAACCATTGAAAAATGTATATTCTTGACAAATTGGAACTGTATAGAAAAATCTATGCTGCAGAATTACCAATGGGATACCAAATCTGAAATATAATACCATCAAGATCCACAAGGGCCTTTATTTCAACCCAAGGAGTGAAGGGAGGGGGCTTGGTTAGCCTATCCATTCCAGAAAGCCTTTGTGCTTTAGGGCGTGGAATGTAGCGCCACCTATGGGTAATGGTGGGACAGTTGTGGTTTGGTAATTACCCTTGGTCTATACTTTCAAAAAAGCTCGACCAGAGCATACCCCCCGCTCTCAGGGTACCGAGCTTCAGCTCAGTCATGATGCTGGGATGAATGTAGGCCTATATGTAGAGACCAGGGAGACAGACACACCGGCCAGCTGCCCTGATGGGTCCGTGGTAGATCATTAATGCGGGTTGTATCCTACAACGCTCGTGGCCTCCGAGTAGGACATACTGCTGCTGATAGATCAAGACGTTTGGTGGTGGACACATTGCTGGGCGAGAGTGACATTGTCTCTCTTCAAGAAACCTGGATGGCCAAGCAAGATCTGGACAAATTGAACTCCCTACACAAGAACTTTCATGGTGCTGGAGAGTCCACTACCGATCTCAGCATGAGAATGGTTTGTGGGAGGATAGCTGGTGGTGTAGCTATACTGTGGAACATAAAATATGACCCAACGGTAAAGGTGGTGTGGCTTAACGTTGACTGGGCTATTGGGTTGGAGTTTAATCACAATGAAAATAAATTTACTATTGTAAATGTGTACACACCATATGAATCCTATGACCATGAGGATGAATTTCAGAACAGGTTAGCTTTTATTCAGTCCTTCATAGAGGACAATAGTTCATGTTGTGTCTATGTCATGGGTGATTTTAATGCTGACATGTCAGATAAGTGTTTATTCGCACAACATCTGCAGCAGTTCTGTAATGAAACTAAATTAATTATATCAAGCGTTATTGCCTGATACAAGTTTTACCTATATAAGTGAAACGTGGCACACAACTTCCTGGCTAAACCATATTGTAACCACAGCCGATGCTCATGACTCACTGGAAAGTATAGAGATGTGTTATGGGCTGGCCACCACTGATCACATACCAGTTGCTATGCTGCTAAATGTTGAGAGTGTACCCTTGTTGCTGGCCCCCCAAGAAAACTGGACTGGTCAAAATTGACCAAAGAGGTTATGCACAGATATTCTCTATTAACTGACAGCTTACATAGTGATGTTGCATTTTCTAGGGATGCTCTAATGTGCACGGATATGAACTGCAAGGATAATCATCATGCTGAAAAGCTCTGTGCCATGTATGATGATATTGTCAAATGTCTTTATGCTTTCAGTGAACCTTTTATTAATCACAAGAGTAAGGTCCCTAACGCACGGCCTGTCTGGAATGAGTTTGTGTCTGAGCAACATGCTGCTGCTAGAGAAGCCTTTAGAGTCTGGTCAGAGGCAGGCAGACCCAGACAGGGAGTGCTGCTTGATAACAAAAACCTCACAAATGCTAGATTTAAATATGCACTCGTTTCATTAAGAGAAATGAAAACACAATGAGAGCAGACTCGCTGGCCAGAAAGATGCAAAATAACAATCTTACTGACTTCTGGAAGGAGGTCAAGATCATAAGTAATAACAGAACTTCCCTCCCTTCTGATATCCAAGGGGTTAGTTGTCCAGAGAAGATTGCTGATCTATGGCATGAGCACTTCAGTCAACTATTTAATTGTGTTAAAAGTAACACAGTGAGAATTGATAATGAATATAAAGGTATCTCTGCAGACTTGATAGTTAGATCAGTAGATATTTATGATGCCATCCACATGCTAGACAACAACAAAGCTTGTGGTATGGATTGCATTTCTGCAGAGCATCTAAAAAATGCCAGTTATAGACTCAGTCCATTTCTAGCCATGTGTCTCACTGGAATTATGGTTCATGGTGTTCTACCGAACTCTATTATGTCAGTACTGTTAGTGCCTGTTGTTAAAGATAAGGCTGGTAAACTGAACAGCATAGACAACTATCGACCCATTGCATTGGCCAGTATCTTGTCTAAAGTGTTTGAGAGAATTATTTGATTGAAATTGGAAATGTATATTCTGACTGCAGAAAATCAGTTTGGTTTTAAAAGAAAACATGGTACTGATCTCTGTATCTATGCTCTGAAGGAGATTGTCTCAGGTACACAAGTCTTAATTTATCTGTATTTTTATGCTTTATTGATGCTTACAAAGCTTTCGATCGAATTTGTCATGAAAAACTGTTTATGAAGCTAATAGCGAGAGGTGTCCCTAAACCTCTTGTGAGGATTTTGGTGTTCTGGTATGCCAATCAAACTTTTCATGTTAAATGGGACAATGTTGTATCAGCTCCTTTCCATGTTGGTAACGGAGTTCGACAAGGAGGAATTTGATTTCCCTTTTTGTTTAATATGGATTTGGACGACTTATCAAGTCAGCTGAATAAAACAAATACAGGCTGTCTTGTTGGTGAATCTATTGTCAATCATCTGATGTACGCAGATTATCTGGTTCCACTCAGCCTGTTGCAACAGATGCTATGGGTGTGCTCTCAGTATGGCTTAGATCATGATATAAAATATAATGCAAAGAAAAGCCACATAATGATAGTCAGAAGTAATCAGGACAGGAAATTAACCTTCCCTACCTTTTATTTATCTGGCAGTCCCCTTGGTGTTTGTGAGGAAATAAAATATCTGGGCCATGTCATTTCTGATGATTGGACAGATGACAACGATATGTATCAACAGCGCTGTCAAATATATTCTCAGGCCAGTATGTTATTAAGGACGTTTTCTATGTGCTCAGATTCAGTTAAATGTTCCCTGTTTAGAACCTACATAACACCATTGTACACTGCTCATTTGTGGTCTATGTACAGGAAAAGGAGTATACAGATACTGAAAGTAGCCTACAATGATGCTTTTAGATTGCTACTTAATGTGCCTAGGTGGCATAGTGCTCGTCAGTTGTTTCTGTCTAAGCACGTACCAACCTGTAAGGCACTCCTGAGACAACTGATGTATGGTTTCATGTGTCGACTGGACAAGTCTGAGAACTGAATAGTAGAGGCTCTGGTCAACCCTCTAAAGAGCTGCTATCGATTACTTGGAACTTAAGACTACATTGGCACAAAAGTCTTCATACTTTTTATGCACTGTATTATCTACGTTTTATGTTTTTGTTTTACTCCCTTTTTCATAGCTCTATGTCTGTTATTTTATGTGGAACTTGGCGTCTGAAATAAAGATTTATATATATATGAATACATATATATATATATATATATATCAATGTTTCAGGATTTGTATAACTTTTTACCATTGCATACAAAATCGGTAATCCAAGGCCTTTGCTAGAGACTAAGGAATGAGTGGGGGCTTGGTCAGCCCACACTCTCCTGAAATGTTGCGTGTGCGTCTTGCCAAGCCCGCGCGTGTGTAAGTTAAGGCTGAGTGTGTGAGGATGTGGAGCACGCGCGGGCAGGAGGAGGAGAGAAATTTGGCTGGAAATTAGCCAAGCAAGCATGTTTCAAATATTCACCAAAAATCGACCTTTGATCTTACGGTCAACTTTTTCACAGATTTGTGTTATAAACATTCTCAGGAGTCTTCATATGAACTTGTGATTGAATCAGAGTATCAGTTTTTGACTGGCTGATGTGTAAAGCATTATTTTAGCGTTAGCGATAAGTTCAATTTGCTTTATATCAATCATTTTTGGAGATATGAAGTTGCCTTTGCACACGGTAACATGTTGTAGTGTCTTCCATCGATATACCAAGTTTCGTGTTGATATCTCAAAGATTTGCTGAGACATGACTTCACATCCTGTTTGGCGGCTTTTCTGATGAATTTGATTGGCTGTACCGGACAAACGGTTGTGAGGATCAAAATTCTTTTCGATAACTTTTGTGATGCTTGGTCTGAAGATCATCTCTGGTAACTTTGAAGAAGATATGACAAAAATTGTAGGAGGAGTAGGCTTTCAAAGGTTTTTGATAAAACCGGAAATAGCGGAAAATCTATATAACCGGAAATTGACGCCATGGGGTGCGTTGAACTCGGCTTGATCCAGGGAATCCAATGGTACCTCATTTTTGAAAATGGGTCATACGGTTCAAAAGTTGCGTGTGTAAACACAAGTCCAACTTTGACCCGTTGGTGGCGCTGGAGTGGTCTAATGGGACACATGAAACTTGGTGTAGGTATAGAATCAACTGTCCTTAATGAGTGTGCCAAATTTCACAAAAAGTTGTCGAAGGGTTCTAGGGGCTGCCATTGACTTCCATGGAACAAGAATAATAATAATAAATATAACTGCAAGCAGTAATGGCGGATTCCTCCAAACATTGCGAACCATTGAAAAATGTATATTCTTGACAAATTGGAACTGTATAGAAAAATCTATGCTGCAGAATTACCAATGGGATACCAAATCTGAAATATAATACCATCAAGATCCACAAGGGCCTTTATTTCAACCCAAGGAGTGAAGGGAGGGGGCTTGGTTAGCCTATCCATTCCAGAAAGCCTTTGTGCTTTAGGGCGTGGAATGTAGCGCCACCTATGGGTAATGGTGGGACAGTTGTGGTTTGGTAATTACCCTTGGTCTATACTTTCAAAAAAGCTCGACCAGAGCATACCCCCCGCTCTCAGGGTACCGAGCTTCAGCTCAGTCATGATGCTGGGATGAATGTAGGCCTATATGTAGAGACCAGGGAGACAGACACACCGGCCAGCTGCCCTGATGGGTCCGTGGTAGATCATTAATGCGGGTTGTATCCTACAACGCTCGTGGCCTCCGAGTAGGACATACTGCTGCTGATAGATCAAGACGTTTGGTGGTGGACACATTGCTGGGCGAGAGTGACATTGTCTCTCTTCAAGAAACCTGGATGGCCAAGCAAGATCTGGACAAATTGAACTCCCTACACAAGAACTTTCATGGTGCTGGAGAGTCCACTACCGATCTCAGCATGAGAATGGTTTGTGGGAGGATAGCTGGTGGTGTAGCTATACTGTGGAACATAAAATATGACCCAACGGTAAAGGTGGTGTGGCTTAACGTTGACTGGGCTATTGGGTTGGAGTTTAATCACAATGAAAATAAATTTACTATTGTAAATGTGTACACACCATATGAATCCTATGACCATGAGGATGAATTTCAGAACAGGTTAGCTTTTATTCAGTCCTTCATAGAGGACAATAGTTCATGTTGTGTCTATGTCATGGGTGATTTTAATGCTGACATGTCAGATAAGTGTTTATTCGCACAACATCTGCAGCAGTTCTGTAATGAAACTAAATTAATTATATCAAGCGTTATTGCCTGATACAAGTTTTACCTATATAAGTGAAACGTGGCACACAACTTCCTGGCTAAACCATATTGTAACCACAGCCGATGCTCATGACTCACTGGAAAGTATAGAGATGTGTTATGGGCTGGCCACCACTGATCACATACCAGTTGCTATGCTGCTAAATGTTGAGAGTGTACCCTTGTTGCTGGCCCCCCAAGAAAACTGGACTGGTCAAA
The DNA here is from genome assembly GCF_021917145.1 of Hypomesus transpacificus. Lineage (NCBI taxonomy): Eukaryota > Metazoa > Chordata > Actinopteri > Osmeriformes > Osmeridae > Hypomesus > Hypomesus transpacificus. The sequence continues at coordinate 91,418 of NW_025813850.1, forward strand.
ATTGACCAAAGAGGTTATGCACAGATATTCTCTATTAACTGACAGCTTACATAGTGATGTTGCATTTTCTAGGGATGCTCTAATGTGCACGGATATGAACTGCAAGGATAATCATCATGCTGAAAAGCTCTGTGCCATGTATGATGATATTGTCAAATGTCTTTATGCTTTCAGTGAACCTTTTATTAATCACAAGAGTAAGGTCCCTAACGCACGGCCTGTCTGGAATGAGTTTGTGTCTGAGCAACATGCTGCTGCTAGAGAAGCCTTTAGAGTCTGGTCAGAGGCAGGCAGACCCAGACAGGGAGTGCTGCTTGATAACAAAAACCTCACAAATGCTAGATTTAAATATGCACTCGTTTCATTAAGAGAAATGAAAACACAATGAGAGCAGACTCGCTGGCCAGAAAGATGCAAAATAACAATCTTACTGACTTCTGGAAGGAGGTCAAGATCATAAGTAATAACAGAACTTCCCTCCCTTCTGATATCCAAGGGGTTAGTTGTCCAGAGAAGATTGCTGATCTATGGCATGAGCACTTCAGTCAACTATTTAATTGTGTTAAAAGTAACACAGTGAGAATTGATAATGAATATAAAGGTATCTCTGCAGACTTGATAGTTAGATCAGTAGATATTTATGATGCCATCCACATGCTAGACAACAACAAAGCTTGTGGTATGGATTGCATTTCTGCAGAGCATCTAAAAAATGCCAGTTATAGACTCAGTCCATTTCTAGCCATGTGTCTCACTGGAATTATGGTTCATGGTGTTCTACCGAACTCTATTATGTCAGTACTGTTAGTGCCTGTTGTTAAAGATAAGGCTGGTAAACTGAACAGCATAGACAACTATCGACCCATTGCATTGGCCAGTATCTTGTCTAAAGTGTTTGAGAGAATTATTTGATTGAAATTGGAAATGTATATTCTGACTGCAGAAAATCAGTTTGGTTTTAAAAGAAAACATGGTACTGATCTCTGTATCTATGCTCTGAAGGAGATTGTCTCAGGTACACAAGTCTTAATTTATCTGTATTTTTATGCTTTATTGATGCTTACAAAGCTTTCGATCGAATTTGTCATGAAAAACTGTTTATGAAGCTAATAGCGAGAGGTGTCCCTAAACCTCTTGTGAGGATTTTGGTGTTCTGGTATGCCAATCAAACTTTTCATGTTAAATGGGACAATGTTGTATCAGCTCCTTTCCATGTTGGTAACGGAGTTCGACAAGGAGGAATTTGATTTCCCTTTTTGTTTAATATGGATTTGGACGACTTATCAAGTCAGCTGAATAAAACAAATACAGGCTGTCTTGTTGGTGAATCTATTGTCAATCATCTGATGTACGCAGATTATCTGGTTCCACTCAGCCTGTTGCAACAGATGCTATGGGTGTGCTCTCAGTATGGCTTAGATCATGATATAAAATATAATGCAAAGAAAAGCCACATAATGATAGTCAGAAGTAATCAGGACAGGAAATTAACCTTCCCTACCTTTTATTTATCTGGCAGTCCCCTTGGTGTTTGTGAGGAAATAAAATATCTGGGCCATGTCATTTCTGATGATTGGACAGATGACAACGATATGTATCAACAGCGCTGTCAAATATATTCTCAGGCCAGTATGTTATTAAGGACGTTTTCTATGTGCTCAGATTCAGTTAAATGTTCCCTGTTTAGAACCTACATAACACCATTGTACACTGCTCATTTGTGGTCTATGTACAGGAAAAGGAGTATACAGATACTGAAAGTAGCCTACAATGATGCTTTTAGATTGCTACTTAATGTGCCTAGGTGGCATAGTGCTCGTCAGTTGTTTCTGTCTAAGCACGTACCAACCTGTAAGGCACTCCTGAGACAACTGATGTATGGTTTCATGTGTCGACTGGACAAGTCTGAGAACTGAATAGTAGAGGCTCTGGTCAACCCTCTAAAGAGCTGCTATCGATTACTTGGAACTTAAGACTACATTGGCACAAAAGTCTTCATACTTTTTATGCACTGTATTATCTACGTTTTATGTTTTTGTTTTACTCCCTTTTTCATAGCTCTATGTCTGTTATTTTATGTGGAACTTGGCGTCTGAAATAAAGATTTATATATATATGAATACATATATATATATATATATATATCAATGTTTCAGGATTTGTATAACTTTTTACCATTGCATACAAAATCGGTAATCCAAGGCCTTTGCTAGAGACTAAGGAATGAGTGGGGGCTTGGTCAGCCCACACTCTCCTGAAATGTTGCGTGTGCGTCTTGCCAAGCCCGCGCGTGTGTAAGTTAAGGCTGAGTGTGTGAGGATGTGGAGCACGCGCGGGCAGGAGGAGGAGAGAAATTTGGCTGGAAATTAGCCAAGCAAGCATGTTTCAAATATTCACCAAAAATCGACCTTTGATCTTACGGTCAACTTTTTCACAGATTTGTGTTATAAACATTCTCAGGAGTCTTCATATGAACTTGTGATTGAATCAGAGTATCAGTTTTTGACTGGCTGATGTGTAAAGCATTATTTTAGCGTTAGCGATAAGTTCAATTTGCTTTATATCAATCATTTTTGGAGATATGAAGTTGCCTTTGCACACGGTAACATGTTGTAGTGTCTTCCATCGATATACCAAGTTTCGTGTTGATATCTCAAAGATTTGCTGAGACATGACTTCACATCCTGTTTGGCGGCTTTTCTGATGAATTTGATTGGCTGTACCGGACAAACGGTTGTGAGGATCAAAATTCTTTTCGATAACTTTTGTGATGCTTGGTCTGAAGATCATCTCTGGTAACTTTGAAGAAGATATGACAAAAATTGTAGGAGGAGTAGGCTTTCAAAGGTTTTTGATAAAACCGGAAATAGCGGAAAATCTATATAACCGGAAATTGACGCCATGGGGTGCGTTGAACTCGGCTTGATCCAGGGAATCCAATGGTACCTCATTTTTGAAAATGGGTCATACGGTTCAAAAGTTGCGTGTGTAAACACAAGTCCAACTTTGACCCGTTGGTGGCGCTGGAGTGGTCTAATGGGACACATGAAACTTGGTGTAGGTATAGAATCAACTGTCCTTAATGAGTGTGCCAAATTTCACAAAAAGTTGTCGAAGGGTTCTAGGGGCTGCCATTGACTTCCATGGAACAAGAATAACAAATAATAAATATAACTGCAAGCAGTAATGGCGGATTCCTCCAAACATTGCGAACCATTGAAAAATGTATATTCTTGACAAATTGGAACTGTATAGAAAAATCTATGCTGCAGAATTACCAATGGGATACCAAATCTGAAATATAATACCACCAGGATCCACAAGGGCCTTTATTTCAACTCAAGGAGTGAAGGGAGGGGGCTTGGTTAGCCTATCCATTCCAGAAAGCCTTTGTGCTTTAGGGCGTGGAATGTAGCGCCACATATGGGTAATGGTGGGACAGTTGTGGTTTGGTAATTACCCTTGGTCTATACTTTCAAAAAAGCTCGACCAGAGAATACCCCCCGCTCTCAGGGTACCGAGCTTCAGCTCAGTCATGATGCTGGGATGAATGTAGGCCTATATGTAGAGACCAGGGAGACAGACACACCGGCCAGCTGCCCTGATGGGTCCGTGGTAGATCATTAATGCGGGTTGTATCCTACAACGCTCGTGGCCTCCGAGTAGGACATACTGCTGCTGATAGATCAAGACGTTTGGTGGTGGACACATTGCTGGACGAGAGTGACATTGTCTGCCTTCAAGAAACCTGGATGACCAAGCAAGATCTGGACAAATTGAACTCCCTACACAAGAACTTTCATGGTGCTGGAGAGTCCACTACCGATCTCAGCATGAGAATGGTTTGTGGGAGGATAGCTGGTGGTGTAGCTATACTGTGGAACATAAAATATGACCCAACGGTAAAGGTGGTGTGGCTTAACGTTGACTGGGCTATTGGGTTGGAGTTTAATCACAATGAAAATAAATTTACTATTGTAAATGTGTACACACCATATGAATCCTATGACCATGAGGATGAATTTCAGAACAGGTTAGCTTTTATTCAGTCCTTCATAGAGGACAATAGTTCATGTTGTGTCTGTCATGGGTGATTTTAATGCTGACATGTCAGATAAGTGTTTATTCGCACAACATCTGCAGCAGTTCTGTAATGAAACTAAATTAATTATATAAAGCGTTATTGCCTGATACAAGTTTTACCTATATAAGTGAAACGTGGCACACAACTTCCTGGCTAGACCATATTGTAACCACAGCCGATGCTCATGACTCACTGGAAAGTATAGAGATGTGTTATGGGCTGGCCACCACTGATCACATACCAGTTGCTATGCTGCTAAATGTTGAGAGTGTACCCTTGTTGCTGGCCCCCCAAAAAAACTGGACTGGTCAAAATTGACCAAAGAGGTTATGCACAGATATTCTCTATTAACTGACAGCTTACATAGTGATGTTGCATTTTCTAGGGAAGCTCTGTGCCATGTATGATGATATTGTCAAATGTCTTTATGCTTCCAGTGAACCTTTTATTAATCACAAGAGTAAGGTCCCTAACGCACGGCCTGTCTGGAATGAGTTTGTGTCTGAGCAACATGCTGCTGCTAGAGAAGCCTTTAGAGTCTGGTCAGAGGCAGGCAGACCCAGACAGAGAGTGCTGCTTGATAACAAAAACCTCACAAATGCTAGATTTAAATATGCACTCGTTTCATTAAGAGAAATGAAAACACAATGAGAGCAGACTCGCTGGCCAGAAAGATGCAGAATAACAATCTTACTGACTTCTGGAAGGAGGTCAAGATCATAAATAATAACAGAACTCCCCTCCCTTCTGATATCAAAGGGGTTAGTTGTCCAGAGAAGATTGCTGATCTATGGCATGAGCACTACAGTAAACTATTTAATTGTGTTCAAAGTAACACAGTGAGAATTGATAATCAATATAAAGGTATCTCTGCAGACTTGATAGTTAGATCAGTAGATATTTATGATGCCATCCACATGCTAGACAACAACAAAGCTTGTGGTATGGATTCCATTTCTGCAGAGCATCTAAAAAATGCCAGTTATAGACTCAGTCCATTTCTAGCCATGTGTCTCACTGGAATTATGGTTCATGGTGTTCTACCGAACTCTATTATGTCAGTACTGTTAGTGCCTGTTGTTAAAGATAAGGCTGGTAAACTGAACAGCATAGACAACTGTAGCGCCTCTCTAGTTTGGTGGATTTGTAATGAGAGGTGGCTAACCTGAGTTCGTTAGTAATTGTTACTAACTTAAACCAATTTAACATATGAAAAAAACAATACAACCAACTGTTAAACAAAAACAGGAAAGATTTACTTCAGACAAAAAATCAGTTCTTCAGTTATTGGTTCAACATTTACATGACATCGTAATGCACATGGACACACAATACAAACTAGCCGGCAATGCTAACTACACGAATACCTTAATTCAGTACAGTTCTACGGTGCAGGCCTGAGTGTAGCTCGTGTGCGTTGTAGCCGTAAACAAAATGGCTGTTTCGCCAGGATGGCACAAAATAACAAGGAGCTGGTACCTCGGATCAGCAGTGCGGTAGCACACGCACTGCGGCAGAAGGGCGGCAGCAGGTGAAGGAGAGACCGACCAAATACTCTCGTGGATTTACGAGACGAACCAACTCAGGAAGAAGACTGAGGACGACGACAATCCCGACCTCCACCGGCTCCAACCTGGCACTCGCTGTCGCTAGTCTGGCGGCAAAGCCCGTGCTTAATCCAAAACCGCCAACAGCCAAACTCCTCTTTCTGGGTTATTGTTGTTGGTTGAGATATTCACCCAACAATATAAACATAACACCACTAATGATAATATAAAATCTTCACTCTTGGTATTTTACCGTACGCTACAATTTTCTTCTCCCTCCAACTCCTCCGCTCGCTCTGTCTTTTTCTACTCCAACCTCATCTACCCCAACTTCCCGTGTTACCCTGCCCTTTGACCTCAAACCGGATTGGCTTAACATCATAATCAAAATTAAAGCAACAACATAGATTCACAAAACATTCATCTTACTCTCTTCATATTTGTAACCGGTACATTTTAACATGCGTTTTTTAAACAACAGATATACATTTCCAAATGCTGTATTCAGTAAAACATGAACAATATGCATTTCTCATCAAATCAAAATCATACTCTCAGACCTTAAAGTCTATTTATTAAACTATGAACTTAAGTATTATGTATTCAAACTTTTATATTTATGTAATAGGATTGTTTCAACAGAAATGTTTACCACCCGGGCTACACAACTATCGACCCATTGCATTGGCCAGTATCTTGTCTAAAGTGTTTGAGAGAATTATTTGATTGAAATTGGAAATGTATATTCTGACTGCAGAAAATCAGTTTGGTTTTAAAAGAAAACATGGTACTGATCTCTGTATCTATGCTCTGAAGGAGATTGTCTCAGGTACACAAGTCTTAATTCATCTGTATTTTTATGCTTTATTGATGCTTACAAAGCTTTCGATCGAATTTGTCATGAAAAACTGTTTATGAAGCTAATAGCGAGAGGTGTCCCTAAACCTCTTGTGAGGATTTTGGTGTTCTGGTATGCCAATCAAACTTTTCATGTTAAATGGGACAATGTTGTATCAGCTGCTTTCCATGTTGGTAACGGAGTTCGACAAGGAGGAATTTGATTTCCCTTTTTGTTTAATATGGATATGGACGACTTATCAAGCCAGCTGAATAAGACAAATACAGGCTGTCTTGTTGGTGAATCTATTGTCAATCATCTGATGTACGCAGATTATCTGGTTCCACTCAGCCTGTTGCAACAGATGCTATGGGTGTGCTCTCAGTATGGCTTAGATCATGATATAAAATATAATGCAAAGAAAAGCCACATAATGATAGTCAGAAGTAATCAGGACAGGAAATTAACCTTCCCTACCTTTTATTTATCTGGCAGTCCCCTTGGTATTTGTGAGGAAATAAAATATCTGGACCATGTCATTTCTGATGATTGGACAGATGACAACGATATGTATCAACAGCGCTGTAAAATATATTCTCAGGCCAGTATGTTATTAAGGACATTTTCTATGTACTCAGATTCAGTTAAATGTTCCCTGTTTAGAACCTACATAACACCATTGTACACTGCTCATTTGTGGTCTATGTACAGGAAAAGGAGTATACAGATACTGAAAGTAGCCTACAATGATGCTTTTAGATTGCTACTTAATGTGCCAAGGTGGCATAGTGCTAGTCAGTTGTTTGTGTCTAAGCACGTACCAACCTGTAAGGCAATCCTGAGACAACTGATGTATGGTTTCAATGATGCTTTTAGATTGCTACTTAATGTGCCTAGGTGGCATAGTGCTGGTCAGTTGTTTCTGTCTAAGCACGTACCAACCTGTAAGGCACTCCTGAGACAACTGATGTATGGTTTCATGTGTCGACTGGACAAGTCTGAGAACTGAATAGTAGAGGCCCTGGTCAACCCTCTAAAGAGCTGCTATCGATTACTTGGAACTTAAGACTACATTGGCACAAAAGTCTTCATACTTTTTATGCACTGTATTATCTATGTTTTATGTTTTCGTTTTACTCTCTTTTTTATAGCTCTATGTCTGTTATTTTATGTGGAACTTGGCGTCTGAAATAAAGATTTATATATATATAAATACATTTATATATCAATGTTTCAGGATTTGTATAACTTTTTACCATTGCATACAAAATCGGAAATGCAATACTAAAAAGATCAGCTTTTGTTAAGAGATCCAAGATTACAAGATCCACAAGGCCTTGGCTAGAAACCAAGGAATGAGTGGGGGCTTGGTCAGCCCACACTCTCCTGAAATGTTGCGTGTGCGTCTTGCCAAGCCCGCGCGTGTGTAAGTTAAGGCTGAGTGTGTGAGGATGTGGAGCACGCGCGGGCAGGAGGAGGGGAGACATTCATTGGAAATTTGGCTAGAAATTAGCCAAGCAAGCATGTTTCAAATATTCACCAAAAATCGACCTTTGATCTTACAGTCAACTTTTTCACAGATTTGTGTTATAAACATTCTCAAGAGTCTTCATATGAACTTGTGATTGAATCAGAGTATCAGTTTTTGACTGGCTGATGTGTAAAGCATTATTTTAGCGTTAGCGATAAGTTCAATTTGCTTTATATCAATCATTTTTGGAGATATGAAGTTGCCTTTGCACACGGTAACATGTTGTAGTGTCTTCCATCGATATACCAAGTTTCGTGTTGATATCTCAAAGATTTGCTGAGACATGACTTCACATCCTGTTTGGCGGCTTTTCTGATGAATTTGATTGGCTGTACCGGACAAAGGGTTGTGAGGATCAAAATTCTTTTCGATAACTTTTGTGACGCTTGGTCTGAAGATCATCTCTGGTAACTTTGAAGAAGATATGACAAAAATTGTAGGAGGAGTAGGCTTTCAAAGGTTTTTGATAAAACCGGAAGTAGCGGAAAATCTATATAACCGGAAATTGACGCCATGGGGTGCGTTGAACTCGGCTTGAACCAGGGAATCCAATGGTACCTCATTTTTGAAAATGGGTCATACGGTTCAAAAGTTGCGTGTGTAAACACAAGTCCAACTTTGACCCGTTGGTGGCGCTGGAGTGGTCTTATGGGAGACATGAAACTTGGTGTAGGTATAGAATCAACTGTCCTTAATGAGTGTGCCAAATTTCACAAAAAGTTGTCAAAGTGTTCTAGGGGCTGCCATTGACTTCCATGGAACAAGAATAATAATAATAAATATAACTGCAAGCAGTAATGGCGGATTCCTCCAAACATTGTGAACCATTGAAAAATGTAACAGTGATGTTAAGAATCCTCATTCAACCATTCACATTCATTTTTCTAACCTCGAAAGTGGACCCTTGGTCATCTGAACGAGCCCAGTTCTTCTTGGCCGCTGTAGAACGTTTGCTGGAACGTGGCATCTAAAAAATACAGAAAAAATCACAACTATAAAAAGCCACATACCACACTACTGAACAACTATTTCATAATCTTAAATAATTGTAACTTCATGCTCAACAGTTCTAGTATACAGACCTTTAAGAACATGATAAGATGGTTTGAATTCTCAAGACACCAACCTCTTTTTACTTTACACATCCAATATTTCCCTGTATTCTATTTCAACTGTGTACATTCGAATGTAAGTCTGTAGATATTAAGAAGCAGATAGATTGAAGACTATAAAAACAAATTTGTGTATATATAGATAAAATGTTACATTAGTACGAGCCCTTGACCTTTTAATAGCATTAAGGGGTATGTGTCTACATATTTGTTTAAAATTTCGCTATATAGTTTCGAGAACAAACAATGAAATAATTCCTGGAATTTCCGCTGATACTTCTTAACCACTTTCAGACCGACTTCAAACGTTCGCTTAAATGTTTTCTATTTTCCACAAAATCGAGAGTTATTTAACACTTTGTTAGCACTATCCTTGGTCACAATGTTTGAGTTAAATTATACGGACACCTTCTAAAATGGCTGTTTCTCAAACCAATTAGCACTAGGCTACGGCTAGCACTACAGCTATCTTATCAAACAAGTTACAAACGTACTGTAGAACGTAACCCGTTAATGAGCAGCGTCACAATATGTGATCGTTCGAATGTCGGTCCCACAGCGTAACATGACAATAATGTTAAAAGTTTTATAGCTTGCAAGCCTGCAATACATACTGTAAACAAAGAAATCCTTAGCTCACCTAGCCTAGCTCAAATTAGCTAATATCTTGTTAGCTAATAACACGCCTTAAAACTATATCAAATAGTCTTCCAATTATCATACATATAAAAACGCTAAGATACATGTTTTGTAGGCTACTGTCGTTATATGTAATGATTACTCACGGTCAAATAGTGCAACAAGGAAAATGAAAAGGGCTGCAGTAGTAACGCTAGTTGTCTTCAGGTCTTCAGAGATGAAATAAGTCTTCTTGTTTGGGTCCTGAAGGTGGAGTGCTGAAGCTCAAAATCGTGCATTAGAACGATCCCTCGCGATAGAGGAGCAGGATTTTTCTGTATCGCTTTAATACTTTCCTTCAACCCTTTTACAATGTGTTTGCATGTCCAGTTACTGCACATTTTTCAACGGACAAACATTTTGTTTCTTTATCGACACAGGCAAGTTTTCAGGACACCTATAGTCCGCATCCAATCAGAGCTCATATACGTGACACCTTCATAACATCCACCAATCGTGTACCCCAATATTCAACGTAGGACGTAAACATTCACATGCATTTTGGTGAGCCGGTAATACTGTCAGTGGGTGACAGACCTTCAAATGCATAAAAACAAGTCAAACAATTGTATTATTCAGGTATTCCGTAAAGAAGCATAGCAACATTACACTTGAACCAGCATATTTGTTAGGCTACATTATTGATTGGAAGTGCATTTTATGTGAATATTATTTATAATAACTAAATATATAGTTCAAGAAATGATCTGATTTAAAATAACTACTTTCTTTC